>NC_092036.1:55580862-55880862 GCF_003086295.3 Arachis hypogaea
TAATAGAAAGCTACAAACAACAACAACACAACAACAAAGCCTTATCCCACTAAGTGGGGTCGGCTACATGAATCAAACGACGCCATTGTGCTCTGTCATGTATCATGTCTACAGAGAGACGTTACATGTAGATCTCGTTGACACCATGGATGTCTCTTAGTCTTCCTCTGCTTCGCCTTTGTCATCTTCATTCATCCACCTCCTGACTGGATGTTTATCGTCTCTTCTCACAGTCCAACCACTGAGACGCGATCACATCTTTTCCACAATGGTGTACTCCAACTCTCTCCTTATATCTTCATTCTTATTATCCAATCGCTGTGACCACCATCATCAACATCTTCATCTCTGCCACACTCAGCTTATGTTCGTGCTCCCTTTAGCCGCCCAACACCCGTACCATACAGCAAGCCGGTCTTATAGGGTGCGATAGAATTTACTTTAAGTTTTAAAGGCACTTTTTGTCGCATATAAAACCAGAGCACTCCCTTTGACCAACCTGCTTGATCTATGATTTACATCATGTTTAATCTCTCCTTATCCTGTATGATGCACCCAAGATACTTAAAACTTTTAACTTTCGTAAGGTGTTCTCTCCAATTTCACCTCTATATTGGAGTTTTCCCTTCTCAGACTGAACTTACATTCCATATATTCCGTCTTGCTACGGCTTATGCACAGACCATACACTTCTAGAGCTTCTCTCCATAACTCCAACTTCTTATTTAGGTCTTCCCTTGACTCTCCATAAGGACGATATCATCGGCAAAAAGCATGCACCATGGCACAGGCTCTTGGATGTGCTCTGTGAGTACTTCCAAGACTAATGTGAAAAGGTATGGACTTAAGGATGATCCCTGGTGTAATCCTATACCAATAAGAAATTCCTCTGTCACACCACCTTGAGTCTTCACACTAGTTGTGGCCCCATCATACATGTCTTTAATTGCCTGAATATATGCGATCCTTACTCTCCTCTTTTCTAAAACCTTCCATAAGACCTCCCTTGGTACCCTATCATACGCTTTTTCCAAATCAATAAACACCATGTGTAGATCCCTTTATTACTACGATACCTCTCCATCATCCTTCTTAATAGGTATATCGCTTCAGTGGTAGATCTGCCTGGCATAAATCCAAATTGGTTCTCTGTTACTTGTGTCTCTTTTCTCAACCTCCGTTCTATCACCCTTTCCCATAACTTCATAGTATGACTCATAAGCTTAATCCCTCTATAATTTCCGCAACTTTGTATATCCCCCTTATTCTTGTAGATAGGTACAAGGTGCTCTTTCTCCACTCATCAGGCATCTTCTTTGACCTTAAAATCTCATTAAAAAGCTTGGTTAACCAGTTGATGCCTTTTCCTCCAAGACCCTTCCAAACCTCAATCGGGATATTATCAGGTCTACTGCCCTGCCATTTTTCATCTGCTTTAGAGCCTCTTTTACCTCGAAGTCTCGAATCCTTCGATAGTAGTCAAAGTTTTGATCTTCTTCCCTTGTGCATAATCGACCAAGGCTCGGAAGAGTCTTCTGTCCCTCATTAAATAACTCGTAGAAGTAGCTCTTCCACCTTTCATTAATCTTCTCCTCTTGAGCCAACACCTCTCCATCCTTATCCTTTATGCACTTAACCTGATCCAAATCTCTCGTTCTTCTTTCCCGGCTCTTTGCAATTCTATATATACCTTTTTCTCCTTCTTTCGTGTCCAAAGACTGGTAGAGACCCTCATATGCTCTTGTTCTTGCTTCACTTACAGCCACTTTTGCCTCTTTCTTAGCCGCCTTATATTTTTCCCAGTTATCTGCATTGCGGCATAAAGACCACTCTTTAAAGCATTCTCTTTTATCTTTATCTTTTCTTGTATACTCGCATTCCACCACCAGGACTCCTTGTCTCTTGGTCCTATTCCTTTAGATTCACCAAAACTTTCTTTTGCTGTTCTTCTAATAACTTCTGCCATCTCCCTCCACATCTCTTCCGCGCTTCCATTCCCATCCCACCTTGCCTCTTCTCCTACCCGTCTTAGGAAGCTTCTTTGTTCCTCACCTTTCATCCGCCACCACCTCGTCCTTGGGTTCTTCGTATGATGTCTTTCCTCAACTTTTGCTCAACGCGAAAATCATGACGAGCACCCTATGTTGGTGTCAAACTCTCTCCCGGGATAATTTTACAGTTAATGCAAAATTTCCGGTCGACTCTCCTCAACAAGAAGAAGTCGATTGAGAGCTTGTCATGCCACTCTTATAGGTTATAAGATGTTCGTCTCTCTTTTTAAAACATGTATTTGCGATGAGAAGATCAAAAGTTGAGGAAAAGTCCAAAATAGTTTTACCCTCGGCATTGATCACCCGAAACCATGGCCTCCGTGAATACTCCCATATCCAGTCACTTCTCTCCCAACATGGCCATTTAAATCTCCTCCTAAGAAAATCTTATCTCCCAAAGATATGCCTTGAACTAAACTCTCTAGATCCTCCCAAAACCTTATCTTGTGTTGTTCGTCCGAACCCACTTGCGGTGCATAGGCGCTAATCACATGAAAAGCACCTCCCTCCACCACAAGTTTGATAGAGATGATCCGATCTCCCACCCTCTTGACATCAACTACGTCCTTCTTCCACTGCTTATCCACAATTATTCCAACTCCATTCCTATTCTTCACCTTTCCTGTATACCAAAGTTTGAAACCAGAAGAATCCAACTCCCTAGCCTTTGCACCAACCCATTTCGTTTCTTGTAGGCACATAATGTTAATCTTCCTCCTTATCATGGTATCCACCACCTCCATGGACTTTCCTGTTAGAGTGCCTATGTTCCATGTCCCAAATCTCAACCTTTTGTCGCTTCGACCTTTACCTTTTCCTTTGTGAACTAGCTTATTTACCCTCGTCCGTTCACGAAAACGCGAGAACCCTTGCTCATTTAACACTACATCCGGGCACCGATGCAGCGGCTCTTGCTTTGACACCGTACTCGAGCCATACGGCGCGTTACTTCCGGGTAACGACCTAGCTTTAGCGCAATAATGTCTTTGATTCATGTCATGGGGGGTTCGGCTATATTTTTACGTTGGTTGCCGAAGACCTAACACAACCCTCCTCCTTTATCCGGGCTTGGGACCGGCTATGTACCGCAAGTGTAACATAGGCGGAGTTGTAATAATAGAAAGCTAATAAACTTTTTTGCTATAGCAATTATGTTTTGCAGCCAAGCTAAACTGATAAATAATGCTTTAGTTTCTGTGATGAGAATAATGAAATACAGATGGAGATTCAGACTTGAGAGTACAGAAATTTAAAGATAAATGGATTGCAATAAAGAAATAATATTGTTGAAATATAATAGTGTGAAATGAATTGTTGGCATGTAGCTAGTGGGATTCACACTCTTATATCTTACTAGAAAGAGGTTAATAGTGTAGTGACCCGTGAACCTATCTTTGGGCTATTTTGTCATGTTCTTTTCAACTTGTATATTTATGTTGGTTCCTAAATTGATGGTGCTTATTGTTCCCTATTATTCACTTTGATACTCTGCATTCTGCAATGTTTGAGTGACCAATTCATCAAGCATGTGCTGTGCACTCACCTTACCTCATCTTCACAACTCTACACTCAAAATCAAAATCATTCATTCCCTGCTTACGGCTTCTTGTAACTAACAAAAATTATTACTACATCAGATTAATTGATAAATTTATTATCTAATATTTGCTCAACCTATTTAATTTCGGTTACTCCTTTCAATTTTTGCCACATAAGTTTCAGATTTTACACAGATTCTGTTTCTGAATTACAAATTCAAGAGAGAGCTGGACTGACGAAGAACACGACAAGTTTCTAAAATCTCTTCAGCTGTTAGTGTCTAATTTCCACGATTCTATTTTTATTTCTTATTTTCTTTCTTCTTTTATTAGGACAAAATAAAATTGCATTTATATGTTTTTTAATGGTATTAATTTGAGAGCTGATCTCATCTACAAAATAATTGTGTAAATATTTCAAGGTTTTTGATACAAGGTTATAGTTTCCTAGCTCTGTTTATGTGTTTGTAACACTAATATAATATTTTTACATAGCAAAAGACACCAAGGAAGCTTAACTTTGTGTAATTGTTATTACTTATTATTATATGCATCATGCATGCTATTGTTTCTTGATTTTTCTAGTGATTGAACCCTTCTTCCTTTCTGACTACGCATTTCTCTTTAGTTTAACTATAATAAAATTATTATTTTTAATTTCCTGAATTGCTCAGTCACACCAAAGGTAACATAAATTGTTATGTGACTGGCAAAGAGAACGAGAACCCTGCTGTTTTACTGGAGATACACTGGTAAACTCACTGATCAATCTTATCTTTCTCATCTTGAGTTCTTTCATGTCCTAAAGAGTTGTTCCCTGGGAAGTATATTTTACTCAACCTCTTGAGGTCAGTTTATGTAGCTTTTCGTTTTAGCTGTCTTTATCTCCATGATCCATTAACACTTGTATTTACGTTCTAGAATGATAAAGTGGCCTTAATTTATTGTTAGACGTTTGTCTTTCTTTGGTTTATTTTTAGCTCTTGTAATAAGCTTCACTTTATTGTGTTGAACTCTTTCTTTCAAAATAAAAATAAAAAATACCAAAAGAAGACCTTAATTTATTGTGTTGTTGCTTTTTGTAGTTCATTGCAGGCTGTGGGAGATTTTTTGAAGGAACTGCAGAATAGATGTATGAGTCACTCTGTGTAACACTAGGTTCATTACCAAAGCCAACCCTCGTTTACTGTGGCCATGAGGTAAAATAACACTAAAATCTGCGGCCATCAGTTCTTCATTAGATAGGTAACAATTTAATGCTTCTGCTTCTGTTTTAATTTCTGTTCATTCATTGAAAGTGCTGCTCTTTGATGTTGTGAATGCTGGAATGCTATTTTAATTTTCTCATAGTTGAATTTGAGAAATGCTGTGAATGCTATAATGCTGTGATGTTGTAGTGATGTTTAAATTTTCTCATAGCTGGATATGCCCAGGAAGAATTCCAACTTCTAGATTTTTAATGCATCTGTTTTAATTTTCTAGATGTTTTAATGCTTCTGCTGCTGTTTTTGCTTTTTAATGCATCTGTTTTTGCTTTGAACTGCTTTAGTAATTAGTTTAATGCGTTGTTCTGCAACAATAGTTTAGTAAAATGCTCCTTATTTTATTTTTTCCCTTCTCATTTTGCAGACCAGATGTCTTTGGAACAAAGCACATTGAAAATTTCTACAAAGGAGTTGTTGAAACTTATGTACTCTACTCTAGTCTTGGCCTCCTTTAACTTTTGAATTTATTTTTCTACTTTCCATAATAATGAGTAACATAACTCATCTCCGTTGTTATAGGAATCGGCAAAGTATTTGTCTAAGTCCTGCACTTCAAAATATGGTGTTGGCCTGGTAAGTCTATGATTGATTTGTGTAACTGTGCAAGCCAACTCTTTTGCAGTCTCTATAGGTAACTCTACTCTAGTTTCTATAGGTATTAGGTAAAGTAAAATAATAAATAAAATTATTAAAGGAGAGAGGAAATGATTGATGACATTGGTTGTGAACCCCTTCCCTTGTTTGTTTCAATTTGTGCTAGCTAATCTCATTTCCCCCCCTATAAGGTTTGTTTCTTTTTGTGTTCTTTTGAATCTCAATTATGTAACTCCTTTGGCTTTTATGCTCTTCTATTATTATATTTAGAAGTCTATGTCTATGTCTATCTCTAACTGCTGCATTCAACTAGGAAAGTTATTAGATATAGTTAATTTTCATTAAGGAAAGTTAATTGTTCTTTGGAAGTGTGATAATACAGGTGGGGGTTGATCTAGAACTCCTGAACTTTTCAGGAACAATAATAATAATAACAACATTGGCTTTTTATGATTTTAGGAGCTTCCTCAAAGTACAACAACAATAAGACAAATGATGCTGTAAAGTGAAAGGTGAAGAAGCAGAATAAAAAAGAAAAAAATTGGAAGTTGAAAGGGTGAGAATGAGAATCAGTGCCTCTCTTCAGTCTCACTCTCTCACTCTCTCTCTCTCTCTCTCTCTCTCTCTCACACACACATGTTCCTTTACTCATTATTTGCTTCATCTTTATTTTTCTAGTCTTTTTTTTTGTCCCATTGTGAGCATATCTTTATTTTATTCTTGTTAATTTTTCATTCTATCATGTTCTTTCCATTGAGATCCCCAAATGATTTGTTTCCCTATATTGCAGGAACATGCACTAGTGATAATTTGTTATGGATTGATGAACGGATATTTTATACGCTTTTTGGGGGGTAATTTCATGTAGATTTTAGTATGTTTTAGTTAGTTTTTAGTAGATTTTTATTAGTTTTTAAGCAAAAATCATATTTCTGGACTTTACTATGAGTTTGTGTTTTTCTGTGATTTCAGGTATTTTCTGGCTGAAATTGAGGGAGCTGAGCAAAAATCTGATTCAGGCTGAAAAAGGACTGCTGATGTTGTTGGATTCTGATCTCTCTGCACTCGGAATGAATTTTTTGGAGCTACAGGAGTCCAATTGGTGCGCTCTCAATTGGGTTGGAAAGTAGACATCCAGGGCTTTCCAGCAATATATAATAGTTCATACTTTGCGTGAAAATAGACGACGTAAACTGGCGTTCAACGCCAGTTCCATGTTGCAGTCTGGCCAGGCACGTGAGAAGCTTAAGTTTCAGCCCCAGCACACACCAAGTGGGGCCCAGAAGTAGATTTCTGCACTATCCATCTTAGTTTACTCATTTTCTGTAAACCTAGGTTACTAGTTTAGTATTTAAACAACTTTTATAGACTTATTTTGTATCTCATGACATTTTTAGATCTAAATTTCATACTCTTTGACGGCATGAGTCTCTAAACCCCATTGTTGGGGGTGAGGAGCTCTGCAGCGTCTCGATGAATTAATGCAATTATCTCTGTTTTCCATTCAAACACGCTTGTTCCTATCTAAGATGTTCATTCGCGCTTCACTATGAAGAAGGTGATGATCTGTGACACTCATCACCTTCCTCAATCCATGAACGTGTGTCTGACAACCACCTCCGTTCTATATTAGATTGAATGAGTATCTCTTAGATTCCGTAATCAAAATCTTCGTGGTGTAAGCTAGAATTGATGGCGGCATTCATGAGAATCTGGAAAGTCTAAACCTTGTCTGTGGTATTCCGAGTAGGATTCAAGGATTGAATGGCTGTGACGAGCTTCAAACTCGCGATTGTTGGGCGTAGTGACAGACGCAAAAGAATTAATGGATTCTATTCCGGCATGATCGAGAACCAACAGATGATTAGCCGTGCTGTGACAGAGCATTTGGACAATTTTCACTGAGAGGATGGGAAGTGGCCATTAACAACGGGGACACCCTACATACAGCTTGACATTGAAGGAGCCTTGCATGTGTGAAGAGGAGTACAAGAGAAAAGCTGAAATAAAGAGGACAAAGCATCTCCAAAACTCCAACATATTCTCCATTATTGCACAATAAGTATTTATTTTATGCCCTTTGACTTTTTACAATTAAAAAGAAAGAACCCTATTGGCATCCTGACTAAGATCAACAAGATAACTATAGCTTGCTTCAAGCCAAAAATCTCCGTGGGATTCGACCTTTACTCACGTAAAGTATTACTTGGACGACCCAGTGCACTTGCTGGTTAGTTGTACGGATTGCAAAAGTGTGATTGTAATTTCGTGCACCAAGTTTTTGGCGCCGTTGCCAGGGATTGTTCAAGTTTGGACAACTAAAGGTTTATTTTGTTGCTTAGATTAGGAATAATTTATTTTTGTTGCTATAGTGTCATTAAATCTGAGTCTTCTATTTTCTTTTCAAAAATTTTTCAAAAATATTATTTTTTCTTATTAATTTTTAATTTTTATGTGAGTTTAGTTTTATATTTTAATTTTGGTGTCAATTGCATATTTTATATTTTCCTTTAAATTTTTGAATTTGTGTTCTTTATTCATCCTTGATCTTCAAGTTGTTCTTGTTTGTTTTTCTTGTTTGATCTTTGGTTTTTCCTATTTGTGTATTTTTCGTGTTTTCCTTGGTTTTTTCAAGATATTAGTTTTCAAAAATATATGTTTTATACAACATTAAAACACGTTATATTTATAGCTCAGTTGGCTAGAGCGTTGGCTTATGTTCCTTGCAATTGGGTATCTTCCTTTTAAAACTTTTTTCAAAAATAATTTTTCTTTGATTAAATCTTATGCCAAACTTTAAGTTTGGTGTTTTCTTGTTAATCTTTCTTTAATTTTCGAAAATTTTATTGTGGTTTTCTAAAAATTTTAAGTTTGGTGATCTTTCTATTGTTCTTGGTGTTCTTGTGAATTTTCAAGGTGTTCTTGAGTCTTTATTGTGTTTTGATCTTAAAATTTTTAAGTTTGGTGTTCCTTGGTATTTTCCCTAAAAAATTTTCGAAAACAAGGAGCATTAGATATAAAAATTTTTAAGTCTTGTGTTTTTTGTGTGTTTTTCTCTTTCATCATAAAATTTAAAATTCAAAAAAAAATCTTTTCTAACTAATTTTAAGCCATCTTTTCGAATTTAAAAAAAAATTTAGATTTCAATTTCAAAAATATCCTAACCACTTTCTCTCTCCTCACTTTTTCAAAAATCTTCAAAAAATATTTTTAATTTTTTTATTTTATTTTCGTTTTTATTTATTTTTATTTTCATTGTCGTCTTTATTTTATCTTATTTTATTATTATTATTTCAAATTTTTTCTATATAATAAAATAAATAAAATAAATTCATATCATCTCTCTTTCTCCATTATAGACTTAAGTGAAAATGAACAGTCTAGAAGGACTCTGGGGTCATATGCTAACCCCACTACTGCTTCATACGGGAGTAGTATCCGTATACCCTCCATTGGAGTCAATAGTTTTAAGTTGAATCCTCAGCTTATTATCATGGTGCAGCAAAGTTGCCAGTATTTCGGTCTTTCACAGGAAGAACCTACAGAGTTTCTGGCACAATTTTTACAAATTGCTGACACAGTACATGATAAGGAAGTAGATCAGGATGTCTACAGATTATTACTATTTTCATTTGCTGTAAAGGACCAAGCTAAGAGGTGGTTAAATAACCAACCTAAGGACAGCATAAAGACATGGAAACAACTGTCAGAAAAATTCCTAAATCACTATTTTCCTCCAAAATGGATGACACAGCTAAGGCTGAGCATCCAAGGCCTCAAACAAGGAGATAATGAATCCCTTTATGATGCCTGGGAGAGATACAGAGAGATGCTAAGAAAATGCCCCTCTGAAATGTTTTCAGAGTGGGTGCAGTTAGACATCTTCTACTATAGGCTTACAGAAAGAGCTCAGATTTCTCTAGACCACTCAGTTGGTCGATCTATACACATGAGAAAGACAATAGAAGAAGCTCAAGAGCTTATTGATACAGTTGCTAGAAATCAGCATCTGTACCTAAGCAGTGAATCTTCCATCAACGAAGAGGCTAAAACAGTAATTGCTGAATTCAGTTCTGCAGATCAAGCTGCTGAATTCAATCAGCAACTGGATTTTCTAACAAAACAGCTAGCCAAATTCAAGGAGATACTACAAGAAACAAGAATGGCTAATATGAATATGGAAGTACAGTTAAAGCAAACGGAACAGCAGTTATAAAAACAAATAACAGAAGAGTGCCAAGCAGTTCAATTAAGAAGTGGGAAAACATTAAATACCTCACTTCAAGGTAGCAGGAAGCCAAGAAATGAGCAAACTACCCAAAATCAATCTGAGGACAGTAAGAGCCCAGAGAGGAATAATTCTGGTGCTCAAACGCTAGAAAATAGGTGGAAAGCTGGCGTTGAACGCCCAACCCATGCTCAGTCCTAGCGTTCAACGCCAGAAACAAGCAAGGAATTGGCGTTGAACACCCAAATGAAGCACAGTTCTGGCGTTCAAATGCCAGAAACAGGTAAGGAGTTGGCATCTAACGCCACTCCAGCTTCCACCCCTGGCATTCAAATGCCAGTGGGAATTCAGACACATGCAAGTGCTGATAGCAACCCCTCTAAAAAAGCTTCTCAATCCACATCTGTAGGCAATAAACCTACAGCAATTAAGGTTGAGGAATACAAAGCCAAAATGCCTTATCCTCAGAAACTCCGCTAAGCAGAACAGGATAAGCAATTTGCCCGCTTTGCAGACTATCTCAGGACTCTTGAAATAAAGATTCCATTTGTAGAGGCACTTGAGCAAATACCCTCTTATGCTAAGTTCATGAAAGAGATCTTAAGTCATAAGAAGGATTGGAGGGAAACTGAAAAATTTTACCTCATTGAAGAATGCAGTGCAGTCATTCTGAAAAGCTTACCTGAGAAGCTTAAAGATCCCGGAAGCTTTATTATACCATGCACATTAGAGGGTACTTGTACCAAGCAAGCTCTATGTGATCTTGGGACAAGTATCAACCTAATACCTGCATCTACTATCAAAAAGCTTGGGTTGACTGATGAAGTTAAACCAACCTGGATATGTCTCCAACTTGTTGATGGCTCCATTAAATACCATCAGGCGTGATTGAAGACAAGATTGTCAAGGTTGGGCCATTTGCCTTTCCTACTGAATTTGTGGTGCTGGAAATGGAGGAGCATAAGAGTGTAACTCTCATTCTAGGAAGACCTTTCCTAGCAACTGGCCGAACCCTTATTGACGTCCAAAAAGGGAAAGTAACCCTGAGAGTCAATGAAGATGAGTTCAAGTTGAATCTTGTCAAAGATATGCAGTATCCAGACACCCCAAATGATTGTATGAGCATTGATATTATTGACTCTTTAGTAAAAGAGGTCAATATGATTGAGAATCTCGAATCAGAGCTAGAGAATATCTTTAAAGATGTTCAGGCTGATCTGGAGGAATCATAGAGAATAATAGAACCTCTGAAAATCCCTCAGGAAGAGGAGAAACCTCATAAACCCGAGCTCAAACCATTACCACCATCCCTAAAATATGCATTTCTGGAAAAAGGTGATACCTTCCCTGTGATCATAAGCTCTACCTTAGAGCCACAGGAAGAGGAAGCACTAATTCAAGTGCTAAGGACACACAAGACAGCTCCTTGGGTGGTCCATCAGTGATCTTAAGGGCATTAGCCCAGCCAGATGCATGCACAAAATCCTATTAGAAGGTGACGCTAAGCCAGTGGTTCAACCACAGAGGCAGCTAAATCCAGCCATGAAGGAGGTGGTGCAGAAGGAGGTCACTAAATTACTAGAGGCTGGGATTATTTATCCTATTTCTGATAGTCCCTGGGTAAGCCCTGTTCAAGTCGTCCCTAAGAAGGGTGGCATGACAGTGATTCATAATGAAAAAAATGAACTGTTTCCCACAAGAATAGTTATAGGGTGGTGTATGTGCATTGATTATAGAAGGCTCAATATAGCTACCAGAAAGGATCATTTTTCTTTACCCTTCATAGCCCACATGCTAGAAAGACTAGCAGGTCATGGATACTACTGCTTCCTGGATGGATATTCAGGTTATAATCAAATTGCAGTAGATCCCTAGGATCAAGAGAAAACAGCATTCACATGTCCATCTGGAGTATTTGCATACAGAACGATTCCATTTGGTCTGTGCAATGCACCTGCAACCTTTCAAAGGTGCATGCTCTCAATTTTCTCTGATATGGTGGAAAAATTTTTGGAAGTCTTCATGGATGACTTTTCTCTGATATGGATATTTTATACGCTTTTTGGGGTAATTTCATGTAGATTTTAGTATGTTTTAGTTAGTTTTTAGTAGATTTTTATTAGTTTTTAAGCAAAAATCATATTTCTGGACTTTACTATGAGTTTGTGTGTTTTTCTATGATTTCAGGTATTTTCTGGCTGAAATTGAGGGAGCCGAGCAAAAATCTGATTCAGGCTGAAAAAGAACTGCTGATGTTGTTGGATTATGACCTCTCTGCACTCGGAATGGATTTTTTGGAGCTACAGAAGTCTAATTGGCGCGCTCTCAATTGGGTTGGAAAGAACACATTCAGGGCTTTCCAAGAATATATAATAGTCCATACTTTGCGCGAAAATAGACAATGTAAACTGTCGTTCAACGCCAGTTCCATGTTGCAGTCTAGCGTTCAGCGCCATAAATAGGTTACAAGTTGGAGTTCAACGCCAGAAACAGGTTACAACCTGGCGTTCAACTCCAGAAACAGCCCAGGCACGTGAGAAGCTTAAGTCTCAGCCCCAGTACACACCAAGTGGGCCCCAGAAGTGGATTTCTGTACTATCCATCTTAGTTTACTCGTTTTCTGTAAACCTAGGTTACTAGTTTAGTATTTAAACAACTTTTAGAGACTTATTTTGTATCTTGGTGCACGAAATTGCAATCACACTTTTGCAACCCCGCACAACTAACCAGCAAGTGCACTGGGTCGTCCAAGTAATACCTTACGTGAGTAAGGGTCGATCCCATGGAGATTGTCGGCTTGAAGCAAGCTATGGTTATCTTGTAAATCTTAGTCAGGATATCAATAATTATCAAGGTTGATTGTGAAAAGTAAAAGAACATGAAATAAGTACTTGTTTTGCAGTAATGGGGAACAGGTTGAGGTTTTGGAGATGCTCCATCTTCTGAATCTCTGCTTTCCTACTGTCTTCTTCTTCAAGCATGCAAGACTCCTTCCATGGCAAGCTGTATGCAAGGGTTTCACCGTTGTCAGTGGCTACCTCCCATCCTCTCAGTGGAAATGTTCAACGCACCCTGTCACGGCACGGCTATCCATCTGTCGGTTCTCAATCAGGTTGGAATAGAATCCAGTGATTCTTTTGCGTCTGTCACTAACGCCCAGCCCTCAGGAGTTTGAAGCTCGTCACAGTCATTCAATCATTGAATCCTACTCAGAATACCACAGACAAGGTTTAGACCTTCCGGATTCTCTTGAATGCCGCCATCAGTTCTAGCTTATACCACGAAGATTCTGATTAAAGAATCCAAGAGATATCTACTTAATCTAAGGTAGAACGGAGGTGGTTGTCAGGCACACGTTCATAGTTGAGAATGATGATGAGTGTCACGGATCATCACATTCATCCGGTTTAAGAACAAGTAATATCTTAGAATGGAAGCACGCATGATTGAATGAAAAAACAGTAGTAATTGCATTAATCCATCAAGACACAGCAGAGCTCCTCACCCCCAACCATGGGGTTTAGAGACTCATGCCGTGGAAGGTACACAAAGAAACGTGTAAAATGTCATGAGGTACAGATACAATGTCAAAAGATCCTATTAATAGTGAACTAGTAACCTAGGGTATACAGAAATGAGTAAATGACGTAAAAATCCACTTCTGGGTCCACTTAGTGTGTGCTTGGGCTGAGCATTGAAGCTTTCATGTGTAGAGACTTTTTCTGGAGTTAAACGCCAGCTTTCATGCCAGTTTGGGCGTTTAACTCCAATTTTTATGCCAGTTCCAGCGTTAAACGCTGGGAATTTTGAAGCTTATTTGAAACGCAAGTTTGGGCCATCAAATCTCAGGCAAAGTATGGACTATTATACATTGCTAAAAAGCCCAGGATGTCTACTTTCCAACGCCGTTGAGAGCGCGCCAATTGAGCTTCTGTAGCTCCAGAAAATCCACTTCGAGTGCAGGGAGGTCAGAATCCAACAGCATCTGCAGTCCTTTTCAGCCTCTGAATCAGATTTTTGCTCAGAACCCTCAATTTCAGCCAGAAAATACCTGAAATCACAGAAAAACCCACAAACTCATAGTAAAGTCCAGAAAAGTGAATTTTAACTAAAAACTACTAAAAATATACTAAAAACCAATTAAATTATACTAAAAACATACTAAAAACAATGCCAAAAAGCGTACAAATTATCCGCTCATCACAACACCAAACTTAAATTGTTGCTTGTCCCCAAGCCACTGAATATCAAAATAAGATAAAAAGAAGAGAATATACTATAGACTCCAAAATATCAAGGAAACTTAGCTCCAATTAGATGAGCGGGACTAGTAGCTTTTTGCTTCCGAACAGTTTTGGCATCTCACTTTACCCTTTGAAGCTCAGAATGATTGGCATCTATAGGAACTCAGAACTCAGATAGTGTTATTGATTCTCCTAGTATAATGATTCTTGAACATGGCTATGTCATGAGTCTTGGCTGTGGCCCAAAGCACTCTGTCATCCAGTATTACCACCGGATACATACATGCCACAGACATATACTTGGGTGAACCTTTTCAGATTATGACCCAGCTTTGCTAGAGTCCCCAATTAGAGGTGTCCAGGGTTCTTAAGCACACTCTTTTTCCCTTGGATCACAACTTTATTTTTTTCTTTTCTTTTTCTCTTTCTTTTCTTTTCATTTTTTTTGTATTCACTGCTTTTTCTTGCTTCAAGAATCAATCTGATGATTTTTCAGATCCTCAATAACAGTTCTCTTTTTTCCTTCATTCTTTCAAGAGCCAACAATTTTAACATTCTCAAAATAACAAATTCAAAAGACATATGCACTGTTCAATCATTCATTCGGAAAACAAAAAGTATTGTCACCACATCAAACTAATTCAACTAGTTTCAAGGATAAATTCGAAATCCTGTACTTCTTGTTCTTTTGTGATTAAAGCATTTTTCATTTAAGAGAGGTGATGGATTCATAGGACATTTATAGCTTTAAGGCATAAACTTTAAATTTTATTAATTATGAATTAGGAACAAGACTCAAAAATATATAAGATAAGACTAGTAGGAATAGAAAACAAAAATTTAAATAGGCTCCTAATGATAGAGGTTATCACAGAGTTAGGACTCAACAACCTTGATTTTGAGAAGTGGATGCTCCCTCAAATTGAGGGGAGAACTTTTGGCGTTTCAGTTCTTGAAGCTCACGCCCCTGCTTCTCTTGTTCCTTCAGCAATTTGCAGAGCATGTAGTTCTGATTCTGCTGTTCTTCCTTCAGTTGCTCCATAGTTTCTTGTAACTTAGTGATAGATGCTTCTAGGCTGGTCCAGTAGTCAATTTTTGGGAATTCAGGGAGGAATTCCTGCGCCCTCCTCTTGATAGAGTTGTCTTGCATTTGTCCTTCCATTGACTTCTTGGTGATTGGATGTTCAATGGGTATGAACTCATCTACTCCCATCTTCACCCCAGCCTCTTTACAGAGCAAGGAGATTAAGCTTGGGTAAGCCAGTTTAGCTTCAGTGGAATTCTTATTTGCAATTGTGTAAATCTCACAAGCAATCAGATGATGAACCTCCACTTCTTTTCCAAGCATAATGCAATGAATCATCACTGCTCTCTTGATAGTGACCTCAGAACGATTGCTAGTGGGCAATATGGAACGCCCAATAAAGTCTAGCCAACCTCTTGCAATTGGTTTGAGGTCTCCCCTCTTGAGTTGGTTTGGGACACCCTTTGAATTGGTTATCCACTTAGTTCCAGGGAGGCATATGTCCTCTAGAACCTGATCCAACCCTTTATCTGCTCTCACCATTCTCCTATTAAAGGATTCAGGATCATCTTGCAGTTGAGGCAATTTGAAGATTTCTCTTATTTTGTCCAGATGGAGGTAGATAACTTTCCCTCTGACCATGGTTCTGTAAGTATGGTAAGCAGTTCCAGTCATTCTCTGCTTATCTGTTAGCCACAGATTTGAGTAGAATTCCTGAACCATATTTCTTCCAACCTTTATCTCAGGATTGGTTAGAACTTCCCATCCTCTGTTTCGGATTTGCTCTTAGATTCCCGGATATTCATCTTCTTTCAGATCAAATTTGACTTCCGGGATCACTGACCTCAGACCCATTATTTTGTGATAATGGTCTTCATGTTCCTTGGTTGAGAACTTCTCTTGATTCCAAAGATTCTTTGGATTATTCTCTTTCTTTCCTCTTAAATTGGTTTGTTTTCCCTTAGGAGCCATGATCTTGATGAATTTTGACTTAGTGATCACGGAAAAAGCACACCAAACTTAGAGGTTTGCTTGTCCTCAAGCAAAAGAAAGGAAAGAAGAGAGAGAAGAGAAGAGCAAATTCGAATGGTGTGGGGGGAATAGGGAGGCCGAACGTGTATATATAAGGGGGGAAGGAGAGATTTCGAAAATTTGGAAGGAGATTTGAGAAGATATGGACAGAAATTGAGAGAAAGTTGAGTTTTTGAACAAGATTTGGGAAGGATTTGAAAGAGATTTGAAGAATGATTTTGATTTTTGAAGATTTGAAGATGAATGATGAAAGTTTGAAATGTGTTTGTGTAGAAAAGTATGGTTCAAAAAAGGAAAGTTTGAAAAAAATTTAATCAGAAAGCAAAATCTCTGTCCCCCACTTTTCTGGCGTTAAACGCCCAGAATGGTACCCATTCTGGCGTTTAACGCCCATTTGCTAGCCAATGTGGGCGTTTAACGCCCAGCCAGGTGCCCTGGCTGGCGTTAAACGCCAGAATTCCCTTTGTCACTGGGCGTTTTGCTAAACGCCCAGGATGCTGCACACCTGGCGTTAAACGCCCAGAATGGTGCCCATTCTGGCGTTTAACGCCCAAAATGGCACCCTTACTGGCGTTAAACGCCTAGAATGGTGCCCATTCTGGCGTTTAACGCCCAAAATGCCCCTTACTGGCGTTTTTTCGCCAGTAAGCTCTTTTTCTCTGCTTTTTGCACTGAATCCTTCTGTAACTCTGTGAATTCCTTCAATTTTGATAATTGCCTCTGTAGAAATAAAACATATAACCTGCTAATGACTGGGTTGCCTCCCAGCAAGCGCTTCTTTATTGTCTTTAGCTGGACCTTTACTGAGGATCATTCCAGCCTCAGTTTTGAGCATTCCTGCTCAAAATTTCTCTCAAGATAATGCTTGATCCTCTGTCCATTAACAATGAACTTTTTGTCGGAATCAATATCCTGAAGCTCAACATATCCATATGGTGACACTCCTGTAATCACATACGGACCCCTCCACCGGAATTTAAGTTTTCCTGGGAACAATCTGAGCCTAGAGTTGAAGAGCAGAACTTTTTGTCCTAGCTCAAAGACTCTGGATGACAACTTCTTGTCATGCCACTTCTTTGCCTTTTCCTTATAAAGCTTTGCATTTTCAAAGGCACTGAGTCTAAATTCATCTAGCTCATTTAGCTGGAGTAATCTCTTTTCACCAGCTAACTTAGCATCCAGATTTAGGAATCTGGTTGCCCAGTAGGCTTTATGTTCCAGTTCCACGGGCAAATGACAGGCCTTTCCATACACAAGTTGGTATGGTGAGGTTCCTATTGGGGTCTTGAATGCTGTTCTGTATGCCCACAGAGCATCATCCAAGCTCCTTGCCCAATCCTTTCTTCGGGCCATCACAGTCCGTTCTAGGATTCTTTTTAGCTCTCTGTTAGAGACTTCAGCTTGCCCATTTGTCTGTGGATGATACGGGGTAGCCACTTTGTGGCTAATTCCATATCGGACCATAGCAGAGTACAGCTGTTTATTGCAGAAATGAGTGCCCCCATCACTGATTATGACTCTGGGAACACCAAATCTGCTAAAGATGTGTTTCTAGAGGAATTTCAGCACAGTCTTAGTATCATTAGTGGGTGTGGCAATTGCTTCTACCCACTTAGATACATAGTCCACTGCCACCAGAATGTAAGTATTTGAGTATGATGGTGGGAATGGACCCATAATGTCAATTCCCCATACATCAAACAACTCAATCTCTAATATCCCTTGTTGAGGCATGGCATATCCGTGAGGCAAGTTACCAGCTCTTTGGCAACTGTCACAGTTATGCACAAACTCTCGGGCATCTCTATAGAGAGTAGGCCAGTAGAAGCCACATTGGAGGACTTTAGTGGCTGTTCGCTCACTTCCAAAATGTCCTCCATACTGTGATCCATGGCAGTGCCATAGGATCCGTTGTGCTTCTTCTCTGGGTACACATCTGCGGATCATTCCGTCTGCACATCTCTTAAAGAGATATGGTTCATCCCATAGGTAGTACTTGGCATCTGAAATTAATTTCTTTCTTTGCACTCTGCTGTACTCCTGGGGTATGAACCTCACAGCTTTATAATTTGCAATATCTGCAAACCATGGAGCTTCCTGGACAGCCAAGAGTTGCTCATCTGGGAAAGTCTCAGAAATCTCAGTAGAAGGGAGGGACGCCCCAGCTACTGGTTCTATTCGGGACAGATGATCAGCTACCTGGTTCTCTGTCCCTTTTCTGTCTCTTATTTCTATATCAAACTCTTGCAGAAGCAACACCCATCTTATAAGCCTGGGTTTTGAATCCTGCTTTGTGAGTAAGTATTTAAGAGCAGCATGGTCAGTGTACACAATCACTTTGGATCCCACTAGATAGGATCTAAACTTGTCAATGGCATAGACCACTGCAAGTAACTCTTTTTCTGTGGTTGTGTAATTCTTCTGTGCATCATTTAGAACACGGCTAGCATAATAAATGACGTGCAGAAGCTTGTTATGCCTCTGTCCCAACACTGCACCAATGACATGGTCACTGGCATCACACATTAGTTCAAATGGTAATGTCCAATCTGGTGCAGAGATGACTGGTGCTGTGACCAGTTTAGCTTTCAGGGTCTCAAATGCCTGCAGACACTGTGTGTCAAACACAAATGGTGTGTCAGCAGCTAGCAGGTTGCTCAAAGGTTTTGCAATTTTCGAAAAATCCTTTATGAACATTCTGTAGAATCCTGCATGCCCCAGAAAGCTTCTGATTGCCTTAACATTGGCAGGTGGTGGTAATTTTTCAATTACCTCTACCTTTGCCTTATCCACCTCTATTCCCCTGCTTGAAATTTTGTGTCCAAGGACAATTCCTTCAGTCACCATAAAGTGACATTTCTCCCAGTTTAAAACCAGGTTAGTCTCTTGGCACCTTTTCAGGACAAGTGCTAGGTGGTTAAGACAGGAGCTGAATGAGTCTCCATACACTGAGAAGTCATCCATGAAGACCTCCAGGAATTTCTTCACCATGTCAGAGAAGATGGATAGCATGCATCTCTGAAAGGTTGCAGGAGCATTACACAGACCAAAAGGCATCCTTCTGTAGGCAAACACGCCAGAAGGGCAAGTAAATGCTGTTTTCTCTTGGTCCTGAGGATCTACTGCAATTTGGTTGTAACCTGAATAGCCATCCGAAAAGCAGTAATAATCATGACCAGCTAGTCTTTCCAACATTTGGTCTATGAATGGCAAAGGAAAATGATCCTTTCTGGTGGCTGTATTGAGCCTTCTGTAGTCAATACACATGCGCCACCCTGTGACTGTTCTTGTAGGAACCAGTTCATTTTTTTCATTATGAACCACTGTCATGCCTCCCTTTTTGGGGACAACTTGGACAGGGCTCACCCAGGGGCTATCAGAAATAGGATAAATAATCCCAGCCTCTAGTAATTTAGTGACCTCTTTCTGCACCACCTCCTTCATGGCTGGATTTAGCCTCCTTTGTGGTTGGACCACTGGTTTGGCATTATCCTCCAACAGGATCTTGTGCATGCATCTAGCTGGGCTAATGCCCTTAAGATCACTTATGGACCACCCAAGAGCTGTCTTGTGTGTCCTTAGCACTTGAATCAGTGCTTCCTCTTCCTGTGGATTTAAAGTAGAGCTTATAATCACTGGAAAAGTATCACCCTCTCCCAGAAATGCATACTTCAGGGATGGTGGTAGTGGTTTGAGTTCAGGTTTGGGAGGTTTATCCTCCTCCTGAGGAATTTTCGAAAATTCCTTTGTTTCTTCTGGTTCTTCTTGATCAGATTGAGCATCCTTGAAGATGTCCTCAAGCTCTGATTCTAGGCTTTCAGTCATATTGATCTCTTCCACCAAAGAGTCAATAATGTCAGCGCCCATGCAGTCATTTGGTGTGTCTGGATGCTGCATAGCTTTTACAGCATTCAACTTGAACTCATCCTCATTGACTCTCAGGGTTACTTCCCCTTTTTGTACATCAATAAGAGTTCATCCAGTTGCTAGGAAAGGTCTTCCTAGAATGAGAGTTGCACTCTTGTGCTCCTCCATTTCTAGCACCACAAAGTCAGTTGGAAAGGCGAATGGCCCAACCTTGAAAATCATGTCCTCTATTATGCCTGATGGATGTTTAATGGAGCCATCAGCAAGTTGGAGGCATATCCGGGTTGGTTTGACTTCTTCAGTCAACCCAAGCTTTCTGATAGTGGATGCTGGTATTAGATTGATACTTGCTCCAAGATCATATAGGGCTGTCTTGGTGCAAGCACCTTCTAGTGTGCATGGTATCATAAAGCTTCCTGGATCTTGAAGCTTTTCTGGTAAGCTTTTCAGAATGACTGCACTGCATTCTTCAGTGAGAAATACTTTTTCAGTTTCTCTCCAATCCTTCTTATGACTTAAGATCTCTTTCATGAACTTAGCATAAGAAGGTATTTGCTCAAGTGCCTCTGCAAACGGAATCTTTATTTCAAGAGTCCTTAGATAGTCTGCAAAGCGGGCAAATTGCTTATCCTGCTCCGCTTGGCGGAGTTTCTGAGGATAAGGCATCTTGGCTTTATATTCTTCAACCTTAGTTGCTGCAGGCTTATTCCTTACAGAAGTGGTTGAAGAAGCCTTTTTAGAGAGATTATTGTCAGCACTCTCAGGTGTCTGGTTCCCCTTTTGCGTTTGAACGCCAGGATTGGGTGGAAAATGGGCGTTTAACGCCAACTTTTCCCCCTTTTCTGGCGTTTGAACGCCAGAACTGGGCAGGGAATGGGCGTTTAACGCCAGCTTTCCCTCCTTTTCTGGCGTTTGAACGCCAATAGTATTCCTCTCTGGGCTCTTACTATCCTCAGAGGGATTTTGGATAGTGGTTTGGCTCTCCTCTGTCAATTGTTCCTTATTTGGCTTGTTGCTCTTTTGAGTGGTGTTGTTCAATGTCTTCCCACTCCTCAGTTGAACTGCTTGACATTTTTCTGTTATCTGTTTAGATATCTGCTGTTTTGCTTGATTCAACTGCAGTTCTATGTTCTTGTTAGCAACTTTAGTTTCATGGAGCATCTCTTTAAATTCTGCTAACTGTCCTGTCATCAGGAGCAATTGTTGATTAAGCTCAATCATCTGTTCTTGAGGATTAGGATCAGTGGCTACTGCCATGACTTCCTCTTTTGGGGAGAACTCATTGCCAGAGTACAAATATTGATTTCTAGCAACAGTGTCTATGAGCTCTTGAGCCTCTTCAATTGTCTTCCTCATGTGTATAGATCCACCAGCTGAGTGGTCTAAAGACATCTGAGCCTTTTCTGTAAGCCCATAGTAGAAGATGTCTAATTGTACCCACTCTGAAAACATTTCAGAGGGGCATTTTCTTAGCATACTTCTATACCTCTCCCAGGCATTATAAAGGGATTCATTATCCTCTTGTTTAAAGCCTTGGATGTCCAGCCTTAGCTATGTCATCCTCTTTGGAGGGTAAAAGTGATTCAGGAATTTGTCTGATAACTGTTTCCATGTCTTTATGCTTGCTGTAGGTTGGTTATTTAACCACCTCTTAGCTTGATCTTTTACAGCAAATGGAAACAGTAATAGTCTGTAGACATCTTGATCCACCTCTTTATGACGTACTGTGTCAGCAATTTGTAAGAACTGTGCCAGAAACTCAGTAGGCTCTTCCTGTGGAAGACCGGAATACTGGCAATTTTGCTGCACTATGATAATGAGTTGAGGATTTAGCTCAAAGCTGCTTGCTTTGATGGGAGGTGTACAGATGCTACTCCCATATGCAGCTGTAATGGGGTTAGCATATGACCCCAGAGTTCTTCTGGACTGCTCAATTCTACTTAGGTCCATGATGGAAAAAGGGAATATGATATGAATTCACAAGCAAAGTATATATTTTTTTTTCTTTTTTTTTTAAAAAAAATGACCGAAAATACTAATAAAATAAAACAAAAGGAAAATAAAATAAAATGTCGAAAACTAAAAGAAAAAATAAAATCAAAGCAAATTGAAAACTAAATCAATCAACTAATTAAAAAGATTTTGGAATTGGCAATTAAAAAGATATGATTGAAAATTATTTTGAAAAAGATTTGAAAATTTTTTTGAAATGAGGAAAGAGAAAAACAACAAAATGACACCAAACTTAAAATTTTTAGAAAATCAGACACAAATTTTCGAAAACTTAAAGGAAAAACACAAGGAGGACACCAAACTTAGAATTTTTAAAGAACAAGAAAGGACTAAGAATATGCAAATTCGAAAAATTAAAAGAAAACAAAGGCATGCAATTGACACCAAACTTAAAATATGAAACTAGACTCAAATAAAAGACTCTAAACCAACAAAAATAAAACAGTCCTAATCTAAGCAACAAGATAAACCGTCAGTTATCCAAACTCGAACAATCCCCGGCAACGGCGCCAAAAACTTGGTGCACGAAATTGCAATCACACTTTTGCAACCCCGCACAACTAACCAGCAAGTGCACTGGGTCGTCCAAGTAATACCTTACGTGAGTAAGGGTCGATCCCACGGAGATTGTCGGCTTGAAGCAAGCTATGGTCATCTTGTAAATCTTAGTCAGGATATCAATAATTATAAAGGTTGATTGTGAAAAATAAAAGAACATGAAATAAGTACTTGTTTTGCAGTAATGGGGAACAGGTTGAGGTTTTGGAGATGCTCCATCTTCTGAATCTCTGCTTTCCTACTGTCTTCTTCTTCAAGCAGGCAAGACTCCTTCCATGGCAAGCTGTATGCAAGGGTTTCACCGTTGTCAGTGGCTACCTCCCATCCTCTCAGTGGAAATGTTCAACGCACCCTGTCACGGCACGGCTATCCATCTGTCGGTTCTCAGTCAGGTTGGAATAGAATCCAGTGATTCTTTTGCGTCTGTCACTAACGCCCAGCCCTCAGGAGTTTGAAGCTCGTCACAGTCATTCAATCATTGAATCCTACTCAGAATACCACAGACAAGGTTTAGACCTTCCGGATTCTCTTGAATGCCGCCATCAGTTCTAGATTATACCACGAAGATTCTGATTAAAGAATCCAAGAGATATCTACTTAATCTAAGGTAGAACGGAGGTGGTTGTCAGGCACACGTTCATAGTTGAGAATGATGATGAGTGTCACGGATCATCACATTCATCCGGTTTAAGAACAAGTAATATCTTAGAATGGAAGCACGCATGATTGAATGAAAAAACAGTAGTAATTGCATTAATCCATCAAGACACAGCAGAGCTCCTCACCCCCAACCATGGGGTTTAAAGACTCATGCCATGGAAGGTACACAAAGAAACGTGTAAAATGTCATGAGGTACAGATACAATGTCAAAAGATCCTATTAATAGTGAACTAGTAACCTAGGGTATACAGAAATGAGTAAATGACGTAAAAATCCACTTCTGGGTCCACTTAGTGTGTGCTTGGGCTGAGCATTGAAGCTTTCATGTGTAGAGACTTTTTCTGGAGTTAAACGCCAGCTTTCATGCCAGTTTGGGCGTTTAACTCCAATTTTTATGCCAGTTCCAGCGTTAAACGCTGGGAATTTTGAAGCTGATTTGCAACGCAAGTTTGGGCCATCAAATCTCGGGCAAAGTATGGACTATTATACATTGCTGAAAAGCCCAGGATGTCTACTTTCCAACGCCGTTGAGAGCGCGCCAATTGGGATTCTGTAGCTCCAGAAAATCAACTTCGAGTGCAGGGAAGTCAGAATCCAACAGCATCTGCAGTCCTTTTCAGCCTCTGAATCAGATTTTTGCTCAGGACCCTCAATTTCAGCCAGAAAATACCTGAAATCACAGAAAAATACACAAACTCATAGTAAAGTCCAGAAAAGTGAATTTTAACTAAAAACTACTAAAAATATACTAAAAACCAATTAAATTATACTAAAAACATACTAAAAACAATGCCAAAAAGCGTACAAATTATCCGCTCATCATATCTCATGACATTTTTAGATCTAAATTTCATACTCTTTGACGGGCATGAGTCTCTAAACTCCATTGTTTGGGGGGTGAGGAGCTCTGCAGCCTCTCGAAAAATTAATGTAATTATCTCTGTTTTCTATTCAAACACGCTTGTTCCTATCTAAGATGTTCATTCGCGCTTCACTATGAAGAAGGTGATGATTTGTGACACTCATCACCTTCCTCAATCCATGAACGTGTGCCTGACAATCACCTCCATTCTATATTAGATTGAATGAGTATCTCTTAGATTTCGTAATCAGAATCTTCGTGGTATAAGCTAGAATTGATGGCGGCATTCATGAGAATCCGGAAAGTCTAAACCTTGTTTATGGTATTCCAAGTAGGATTCAAGGATTGAATGGCTGTGACGAGCTTCAAACTCGCGATTGTTGGGTGTAGTGACAGACGCAAAAGAATCAATGGATTCTATTCCGGCATGATCGAGAACCAACAAATGATTAGTTGTGCTGTTGCAGAGCATTTGGACCATTTTCACTGAGAGGATGGGAAGTAGCCATTGACAATGGTGACAACCTACATACAGCTTGCCATTGAAGGAGCCTTGCGTGTGTGAAGAGGAGTACAAGAGAAAAACTGAAATAACGAGGACAAAAAATCTCCAAAACTCCAACATATTCTCCATTATTGCACAATAAGTATTTATTTTATGCCCTTTGACTTTTTACAATTAAAACGAAAGAACTCTATTGGCATCCTGACTAAGATCAACAAGATAACTATAGCTTGCTTTAAGCCAACAATCTCCGTGGGATTCGACCCTTACTCATGTAAGGTATTACTTGGACGACCTAGTGCACTTGCTGGTTAGTTGTGCGGATTGCAAAAATGTGATTGCAATTTCGTGCACCATGGATGCAGCCATAGTTGAAGATTAAGGTAAGCAGTAAACCCCTTTTGTCCTTTTAAATCAAGATTAATTAAAGATGGATTCTTTCTTTTTCAATTATTATTATTATTATTATTATTATTATTATTATTATTATTATTATTATTATTATTATTATTATTATTATTATTATTATTATTGTTTGATTGATTTGCTAAAACCCTTGTTGTTCCTTTGATTTGGTGTTATAGTGAGTTGTCCTTGTATTGGACTTTTGGCCACTTGTAATTATTGCTCAGTCTATGAAGGTAGAAACTTTACTTCGAATTCCAGACCACCTACAGAGGTGATTTCATGATTATTTTTCTTTAGATTTTATTTTTGCCCACTATATAAGTTCTTATTGCTTTTTTGTTTGATATGCATCAGATGAACTTAGTTGAAGATGAATTTGGTTGACTGGTTTAAGGGAATGGTAATAAGTTGTTGCAGCGATGAGCTAGTCAAGCAGATAAATACATTTTTCTAGGATTAGTATAAGGACTAAGTTTTTTATGTATAGTATCACTTTTTCTTTTCTTTTTTATATGGAATGTTTATAGAGTTTAAGTGTTATAAGTATTTTTCTTTTTCCCTTTTATTTGCATTACGAAGTAAATTTGTACAATGATTATTGATTAATGAAAGAGGCTATAAAAATTTCATTTTGTGAATTTGTGAATTTAATGAAATATTTCATGTTGTAGTAATTAATTTTAGTATATTTATATTATGTATAATATAAAATAAAAAATAAAAAATATTATAATATAACTAAAAAAATGTTACTAAAGATCTTTTGTAATATTTTTGAAGTGTGACAAAAAATATCTATGGTAATATTTTTAAGTGTTACAAAAAATATCTTTAGTAACATTTTTCTAAGTGTTACATAAAATATTTATTGTAATATTTTTTAAGTGTTACAAAAAATATCTATGGTAACATTTTTCTAAATGTTACAAAAAAATATCCATGGTAACATTTTTCTAAGTGTTACAAAATATATCTATTATAACATTTCTTTAAGTGTTACTAAGAAAGGTCTATTGTAACATTTCTCATAATATTATTATAGAAGATCTATTGTAACATTTTTATTAAATGTTACTAAATCTTTATAAAAATGTTAGTAAAACTCTTTAGTAACATAGGGTATATTTAATATTTGTTAAAATGTTACTAATATATATAGTTAACATTTTAATATGATTTGGTAATATTTTTTAAGTATTAGTAAAAGTCAATTATGTAGTAGTGATATGAAGATACGTGAAAGAAAAGAAAAATTAAAACATCACTATTTAAAAAAAGTTGTTAATCATACGTATGAATGGAGACACAACTAAAAAATTGATTAATACAGACAGATTTACAGACGGATTTAGTCTTTATTACAGACGGATTTTTCGTTACCGACGAAATTACCGACGGATTTTGTCCCTCTGTAAAAGCCCCGTCGGAAATTATTTACCGACGGATTTTTTTCCGTCGGAAAATTACAGACGGATTTTTACCAGTTACCGACGGATTTTCCCTTTGTAAATTTTGCATCCATTTTTCGAAGGCGACAAACTTTCCGACGGATTTTCCGTCTGTAATTACAGACGGATTTTCAGACGGATTTCCTGTCTGTAATTACAGACAAATTTTCAAACGAATTTTTCGTCTGTAATTACAGACGGATTTTTCGACAGATTTTTCGTCTGTAATTACAGACGGATTTTCCGACAGATTTTCCGTCTGTAATTTAAACTTTGGAAAATCATGATTACAGACAGAAAATCCGTCTGTAAGGTAAAATAGAATTTTTATACTTTTTCTAATTACAAAATAAACTTGTTTTCATACAAAATAAATATAAGTTTAATACAAATTTTTATCTAATTTATATTCGAATATTTATAATATTTCAAAAAATAAACAAATTCATCGTATTAAAAATAAACAATATTTACAATAAATTATTCAATATGAATTGAAGATACAGCTGAAGTGATTTCATTTGTTCTACGGTCAGCACTTTCTAAAGAAACGCCACAAGGATCTTCTTTAACCAGAAGGGCAAGAACATTGAGTGAGCTCCATGTTTTTGTCACATTGCTGCTTGAATCTCTCAAAGTAACAGCAAAGAGCATCAAATCCTCCTGCTCCTGGAACTTTAGCCAACAACACTCCTTCCAAGTTCAGTGTAGCATCTAAAAGTTTTGTTTGTGATTCTGGTTCAACTCTCATCAGTGGTACCTTCGGAAAAACAACTGACCCCTCAGGAATAGCATATACCTCAACATCAGAGCATTCTAAAATCTAATAAACAATAGGTATATATTTACTATTTATCAATATCATTGAGTGGGCTAACCTGAAAATTTGAAAGCCGAGAAAATTCTAAGATCACGATTCAAGACTGTCAATGCTGATTCACATTCAGGAAGAAGCCAAATTATAATGAGTTCTCAAAAGTGAAACTCAATTCTAGTATTGACAGGAAGAATCAGAAATGCTAAGTAATGTTTGAGGGTGATTATTAGTGTTGAAATATGTCGAGATATATTGTTAACTTTCTCTCTCTCTCTCTTAAGAAATAAAAAAAGAGGTCAAAATCCATTCACAAAGTACACATTTGAAATAACTCAATCAGAATCAATTCTCATAGTACCTATATTTCTCAAATTACTTATTAAGCATGGTGTACTATTGCGCACAGGACACAATGACCCATTAAAATCTATAAACTTGCAAATGAAATATAACTATACTAAAACAGCAAATTTTACATATAGAAAGTACTTTTTTTCTTTGATAAAAGAAGAAATCATTAAAACTCCTCAATATCAGCTTCAGTGACCTGTTAGCAAGTATCATAAAACCTTGTAAATGCAAATAAGAACTATGTAACAAGAAATCAGAACAAAATCTGAGTATTAAAATAAGTACTTTTTTTCCTCCCCTGCTTACTCTAAAATAGAAAACATTAGATAAATACCTCAGTTTAATTAATTCACTTTGTAGAGTTAATTATAAGTATTAAAACCTCAATAGCCTCAGAGTGTTTGAGATCACTAAGGTTCTACTATGATTGCTATATCAGGGGAGAAAACACAACAGGTGATCGGTGAATCCCATCCCTTAAACTCAAATATCTTTTTCTTTGTGCTAATGTTCCAAAGCTGCATAGGACCTTGCTCGCTCCCGATGAGAACCTACTGCATATTTCTCAATCATAAAGGAAGTCTTAACTCTAAATGTCACTTTCATTTAACTCCTTAATTAGCCCGTGACTACAATTGCAGCCCCAGTAAAGCCTATTGCCCTATTCATTCTCAACTGAAAATTAAAGCCTACAATGTCTATTAATCTTTGGAACAAGAAGAAAGACATGATTACCTTATTTAGGTAAGTATCTGGATGCATTATACAGCTGGGGCTAAAACTCTGATCAAGCAAAATGTGCCCAAATGGAGAAGGGTTCTGATCCATAACTCCCTTAAATGCCCACATGAAAATGTTGCCGCGAATATCACATTTTCTAGTCAGCTTTTGATGTTGAGTTCTCATTCCTATGAATCTATGGCCTCCTATTCTTGGCCATCTATAACCTGAGTATAGTAACAAAATCATGATTAGTAGAAATTGATAAACACATTCTAATAAGATAAAACCATAAACAAGCAAGTGTTTCTAAACAATCATACACTTCTGAGAGTTTGCTCTTCTGAGAGGCACAAACCCTTCTGAGAAGCATAAACAAGCAAGTGTTTCTAAACAAGCAAGTGCTTCTAAATATTAGAATAATAAATTAAAAAAAATAAAATTCTGCAAACATAAAACCTAAATAAACTCCATTTATTCTACTTTTAAATTTTTGCAAAGTGAAATTGGCCTAACATAACATCCCTCATTCCCGCCAAACTTAAAGGTATTTGATCTTTTAAGCTGTAGAGTTTTTCTTTTCTTCCTCCAATTTGATTACTCCGTTTCCATTGTCCAATTTCTTTTTCTCTTTATGATAAATTTTAATTGAACAAAGCTTCGAGATAAAAATAGATAAAAAATATTGGTTCATTAAATACTGATCATTGAAGCTTCTTATAGCTATGTAAAGTTATATTAACTATGAAGTACCCTTTGCAACAAAAGATAAGAAATTTGAAGTAGGAAGAGCGTGAGGAACAAACCTTGAAATTGGGTGACTGAAGTTCTTGCTCTAATTGTGCAAGCCTAACTCTACTATTCTCCAATTGCTGCACATATGTCTATTGAAAAATCAACACATATCAATCATTCAATGGTTGGGGCTTAAGTTTAGGTTCAATTGAACAATCTAACATATCAAGTTGGGAGCAATTAATTTACCTTCTTCCTCAATCGACTCTTCCTAGCAGCCTCAATCTAAAATGTTTATATAAAAATGTAAAAATCTGTACTACTAATGAAACAGAAATTGAAATAGTAAGCACAAGCAGTAACACACAAACAATGAAACAAACCTTCTTATCCTCATGTTTAAGCTTAGTTTGATCATTGGAGTCCACAACTACAAGTTTCCCATTCCCAGTCCTATTATTTGATAAATAGGAGAGTGAGTGAGTGAGAGATAAGGTATATTTGATAAATAAGAGAGTGAGTGAGTGAAAGATAAGAGAGTGAGAAAGAGAGTAACTTGAGGTTAAATCAAAGGCATAATGATAGTGCTGTTGTTGAAAGACAAGAGCAACGGCAAGATCAGAATCAATTAATCGCGTTGTTGTCTTTAGAGTTGTGTTACTGTCATCTCCCCTGTTTCAAAAATACTGAAAAGAATGAGTTATCTGTCTGTAATTCAGCAGATTCAGACAAGGACAAGAAGGAGGAGCCAAAATCAAGTCATAACAAGAATATGCATGCAAACTCCAGATAAAATATCTCAGCAATTCAAATATATAGTTCATAAACAAAGTTCATTCTATACTACAATCATAGAAATTATGTTTCAGATTTCACAAATTATAGGAATATACAAAATTCATACCTTAGAATTTAGAAATTCCGTTCTCTGCAGCAAGCAACAACTGATTTGCAAACATAAGAGCTCTCGTCGATCGTATTCTTTGATTTTGAAGTTCAATCAAAATAGGGAAAGGACAGGGTTAGGGCTAGGGATCATGAAATTGGAACAGAATCATAATGGAAGGGTTAGGGCTAGGGATGAGGAGGAGGCGGAAGCCTACCTGAACTAACAACGACGAGAAGAGACGATGACAAACCTCCGGCGAGGAGAGAAGAAGCAGCGCGAGAGCGGCGGCGGAGGGAGCTCGTAAGACAAGAGCATGCCCGAGAGAGCTCGTGTGACGATGAAAGGAGCAACCGCATTGAGAGTGGCGGTAGAAGGAGCTTGTGCGACGCGAGCGGCGGTGGCGGCGGCGGCGGCAGCGGCGGAGGAAGTCACATCTTCAATGGAGAGAGAAGGCATTGGAGTAATTTAAGGATATCGGGAAAAAAGTGAACTGAAGGATTGGGAGTAAAGTAACCCATCTCTTTATTTTAATATTTCCGTCGGAAAAGTTTAAATTACAGACAGATTTTCTGTCTGTAATAATTTAATAAAATGTAATGTTTTTGTTTATTTAATTACAGACGGATTTTCCTTCTGTAACTATTTTTCACGGAAAAAAATTAATTTTTCCGACAGAATTATCGACGGATTTTTTTTCCGTCTGTAATTTATGTTAATTCATTTTTTTTTGTTTTTCGACAAAAAATCCCTCTGAAATTCCGTCTGTATTTCCATGGGATAAAATCCGTCTGAAATATCCGTCTGTATTAACTAGTTTTCTAGTAGTGAGATCAGAGAATATACATGGATATAATAAATAAAAAATTATTGTACGATTATAGAATAAAAAATATATATATATATATGTGATTATTTTTATGTATAATTAATATATATGTATACATAAATAAGAAAATATTTAGAACTATTTAACAAAATTAATATATACATATACATAAATAAAAAAATTACCGTAATTTATGAAAATTACACATAAGATGATACTAATAATAAAGAATAAAAAAATTACTAAATGGATTATTTTTTTTTGAAATTACATATTTGTAGTATACAATAATAACAACTCGATTTCCATTTTTATATATTAAGATTTGAGAAAATAATTTTCTGTAATTTCATATATATATATATTGTATTAATTAATAGTTATTCTTTGCAAAAACATATGACAATACTATAGATATAGTATATCAATAAAATTAGTTTACAAATATAATTGTTTATAGTATAATATTTTATTACAGTAACATATCTTTTTATATCTAATTTTTATATAACAATAATATTATATATATTTGTATATTTTCTATTTTAGCTCTTTTCTAAAAATATTGGCATATAATTAATGTAGATAATATATATATTGAGCAAGAATCTTTATTTAATTAATAAAAATTGTTAATAAAATATAATGACATAATTTTCACCTAATTGTAGCAAGTATCTCCTTTGAAAATATTGTTATATATATATATATATATATATATATATATATATATGGATTTGGATCCTCTAAATTTTGAATTTCACTTTAGAAGGTAAAGTGTAATCTTCATCATTTATTTTATAGGTGAAAATAAGAAAAAATATGAGAGAAACCATTCAAGGATAAGAGATCACACTTTACTCTCTAAAGTAAAAATTCAATATGTATATAAGTAGTAGTGAATTGTTACCATTATGATTCATTTAGAAAATTCATAATCCAGACATAGTTCTTTTTCTATTTTTTATTCTTCATACCTAATGGCTACTAGCTATAATTCTATATATTAATAGTATTACCTATGTTAGATTATGTGATGAAAAGGTTTGGAAAATAAAGGTAAAAATTATAAGGTTATGGAAAGTTCCATCTAAATTTGACCAGAGTAAGACGACTTACATAAAAATAGTTATGGATGATAAGGTTAGTTGATTATTTTTCATGATTCTTTAAAGTGATGCTAGGTCTAGTTTAAAAATATTTTTTGTTTGTATTTTAAGTTTATTTGATAAGTAAATCCTTGCACAAATCAAAGATAGTGCGATTTAATAGCTTTATAAGTACTAATAGCTTTTGTATTTAATTTGTTTTATAAGTACTAATAGCTTTTATATTTAATTTGTTTTACAGTGTGATAAAATTCATTGTTCAATCAAGAATTATTTGACAAAGATGTTTGAGAATGAACTGATCGAGGGGAGGGTCTATATCTTCTCAAATTTTTTGATTGAGGAATCAAGCAAAATTTGTCTTCCGACTACACACGTGTGTAGAGAAACTTTTAAGGAGTCACGTATGAAAAATACGGTCGATGATCATAAAATTGTATACTAACATTGATATAATATTATTTCAGGTATATGTTTTGCAAGCATCAAAGAAAAGTGTTGAGTTATTTTTAGTGGATTTAAATTATTTATTATTTATTGGAGAATTTTATGCATTAGAATTCTCTAATAATCTATTATTTATTTTGAGCTGATTTTGATATGTCCTTACTTGACAGCAAAATTTGATAAATGCCTTGAGTATATATGTTTGAAATAACATATAAAAATTTGTTGGTGGGTTTAAGTATTACTAATTTTCTAATTTTAAAATAACATATAAAAATTTGTTGGTAAATCTAAGTATTACTAGGTTATTTATGGTCACATTAAGTATATATGCCTGATTTATTGAAGAAAGTGGATTACCAAACTCAATTAATAACTATTTTAGAGTTAATACACTTAACACTAGATTAAGAAAAAATAAACAATACATAACATGTTACTTTTTTATTAATCAAATTATTATAATTCAAATTAATCTTAACAAAACAACTTAAAATTATAATTTCAATCTTATCACGTACATGACACGGGTTATTACACTTGTAAAATAATACAACTCGATCAAAAAATCAAAGTGATACATATATATGACACGAGGATTTCTATTTTCATTTTTGCTTTTCTGCTTATCCTACATATGGCATTATTAGTATATACTTATATTTATTTATTTATGCCATATATAATTGCAAATTCACATTCAAATACTCAAAAGGTCAAAATTTATATTTAATACGAGGCTATCCCTCATCATCCCAATCCTAAAAGAAATAAGGACTACTGCACCTTCTAACATTAAATGTTGCCGCCGGTTTACCATTCGAAATCGAAGGAACCCTGAGCCGGCGACACTTAAAAACTGCGGATCGAACCGACTGCTCTTGAACCTCCCAAACTTAGCCCTTATCGTAACATCCAAATTGACAGCCAAGTCATTGAAAATTTCCACACTCCTTTCCATGTTGTACTCAGCAATTTGCTTTGGGCTGAGTCGAAAATCGAGCTTTGTCCTTCAAACACGGGTTCTTGAAGGAGGGTGGTGTTCTTGTGGCCTTGATCAAATGGCACCAAGTTTATGGTAGCAAAATACCTGTCTTTGTACCACACATATGCGGTGATCCTCCTATAGTACACCACCACGTTGTTCTTAGGGTTTCTTGCAGTTATGTTGACTTTGAATTTGTAGTTCAATGTGGTGGTGTTGTTGCTGAGATTGAATTGAGTGAGGGAAGCATTGGTTACTTGGAATTTGACACTTGATGGGGATATGATAATCCAAAATAGGAATATGGATAGAATGCAGCACAAGAATAAGGTGAAGAGTGTGAGGAAGATGCAGCAAAAACTGCACCTGAATGATCTCAAACAACACATGTTGATGATGGTGATTTGTGATAGCTAATAACAATGATTGATAATTAATGATGAAGGTGGTGCAACATTTTAGTGGATATATATTTGTAGAGGGTACCTCCTTAGCTTATTATTATATGTGTTTAATATGGTGTGTAATTTCTTGAGATTTTTCCAGGGGATTTCCTCGTAATAATGTTACAAAGCATATAGAAGAAGCGTTGACTTTTGATAACCGAGTAAGGAACTCTTATTTTCAATGGGTTTGCCTATCAAGAAAGCTCTGCTCAAAGTGGAACAAGAGTATGAATAGTTAGACTTAATTAGTCATAGTTAAATATTTATATAAAATTAGTATAAATAGATAGAAAAATTCTATGATGCTGATAGTGTAAATCGTCATGTATTGCTGACTGTAGGTGTCACATAATAAGAATGATACGTGTCTGTAAGATGGTTAGATTGTGATGCTGAAGGTACGTAGGTGTTACATAATGAGAGTAACATGTGTATGTAAGATGGTTGCGTTGAGTATCGTTTATTCATTTGTTGTAACGGAGGATCATGATTCTCATTTGAGCTTAGTGTCCATATATATTTGTGTTTTTTTTAGGTCATTACACTACTTACACACCCATATTTTAAATTTTTCTTAAACCTCTTCCCAGTATCAGTATCAGCTATCAGTATCAGCTATCAGTATTAGTTGGGGTTTGAACTTGGTGCAGCTTGATTTAGAGACAATATGATTGCCACTTAGTGTCCAGATTTGTTTAATGAATTGTGCAATGAAAAAGAATTGGGCTCCAGAAAAAGTGTGGTTGTTGGGTCTTTTTTTTTTCTGGTAGAGATGGACCAAATTGTGTTAAGCTAATGGTAATTGGGTCTAGTTGAAAGCTAGAGTAATATCAAAGTACATTGTGCCAAAAATATGTCCAAAAAAATGATCATTTTAAACAAAAAAATAAATGACCACTTAAAAAAACAAAAGAAGAGGAAACTCATTTTCAATCGTTGGTTTAAGGTCGTCGTCATTGAGAAGTAGTGCGTGCAGCATCGTCAGCGTGAAAACTACAAGAAAAAAGGCCTATCGGCACACTTTTTTCGTGCCACGCTTTTAAAGCATGGCCAAAAGTGGTCAATGGCCACGCTTTTATGAGGGTGCCAGCTAATTTGTGATTTGACCACATTTTTTTTGTCACGCTTAAAAAATGTGGCCATAGAGAGAAACTGGCACGCTTTTACGAGGGTGGCGACTAACTTGTGCTTTGGCCACGCTTTTTTTGGCCACACTTTAAAAGCATAGTCATACAGAGAAACCAGCACACTTTAAAGGCGTGACTAATTTGTCTTCTAACGGTGACATTTTTAAAGCGTACCGATAGGATTCACCTTAAAATTTGATTTCCCACCTTTTTTTCCGCACTTAAACTTTTTTCAAACTTTTTTCTAAGTTAAATTTTAACCTAGCTAGAAGTGATAACAGCTCATACACTTCATTGTTATTCCTAAATTCACTTTTAACCTAGAAGCAAGCTGCCGTCGCACCCAGCAAGCCGTCGCACCACCCTTCATCTAACCCTCACACCTAGCAAGCTCGCCTTCATGTTCATCTATGCCTCACACCAAGCCATTGATCTAACCCTCACACCCAACACTCTCTCTGTTGCACCCAAACCCTAAATCACTTTCTCATTCACCACACTCATCACTCTTCACTTTTGTATTCTTCTTCTGCCGTCTGTGATTAACTGCGTTTGGAGCTCTGCCGTCTTCATTTCATCGCGCCTCGAGCCACGCTCAAAAAGTGTGGCCATATCTTCATCTATCGGCACGCTTAAAAGCATAGCAAAAACAAATATTCTGGGACGCTTCAAAAGCGTGGCAAAAAAGAAAGCGTGCTGATAGATCCACAAAAGCGTGGCGATAGAGCAACCGGCATGCTTGTGTATGTGACCCTTTCAAAAGCGTGCCGGTAGCTCAAAAAGCGTGGCCAAAAGCTGTCGGCACCCTTTTTAGCACTTTTTGACACGCTTTAAAAGCATGGCATAAAGCTAATTTTCTTGTAGTGGAAGCATCTTCAACAGTTCAATTCCAACAGATGGAAGATAGTGCAGTTTTTATTTTGTACGTGCTAACAAGACTATGTTTTTCTAAACTTGTATCTCACAAGGACTTAGGGTTCCACCTTCCTACTGTTCCGCCTCCCTCCTCCAAGAATAAAACGCCCAATACTTCACCTTAAAGCCAAGAACCTATCTCCATTTTTTGGCAGTGCAGAGTTGTCTATCTTAATTAGTACTATACCAAAAAAACAAAAGTATTCTGACCCAAAATCCTTGTTCCATCCTAATTCTTAATCTAAATAATTCATTATCAGTAATTAGTAGTTAAATGTATGAAACAATAAACAGAAAAATGAAATAAACCCAACACTCTATCACACTGGTTATATTCACGGAGCTCCGTTCCGCATTATACACTACCACGCGTCAAACTCCACCTGCGACACCTATGATTCGCATCACATGATCATCACCACCCTCAACACTTTAGAATGTTCCAAATAGATATTGATATAGCAATATGTCTATTAATTTATTTTTAATGAATTAAATATGTATAATAATTATTAGGGCAATTTACCCATTTAAATAAACAGGCAACCATTATTACCAGATTACAACATTATGCAAACTGGATACCGAAATGCATTTTTTCCCTAAATTAGGTAAACTGCTGATGACCAGAATTCACTACCCATTTCAAAAATTAGTGAATTAGTTCTTTTGGCAAGCGCACCAAAATTATCGCCAAGTAATAACCCACTAGGAGTGGGATCGTATCCACAGAGATTAGCAAATTCAAGCAGTTTTAATTGATTGATGAATTAGTCAAGCGGATCAATAAGATTATGAAGTACAGAATTGTAAATGACATAAATGTAAATGAGTAGAATATAAAGAAAGGCAATAAAATGCAGAAACGGAAATTGCAAAATGTAAAGTGCTGAATCATAAATGACTTGAATGTAAATAGAAGTGGGGAATTGCTGAATGTAAAAATTAAGCAGTAAAGAAATAGATAGATAAGAATGGGGAAGTTCATTGAGATTAGGAGATGTTGTATTTTGGATCAAATCTAGCTTATATCCTCTTCAATCATGCAACTCATTAACCTCTTGGCAATCATGATTGATTGAGCCCCAATCCCTTGGTGACTCAATCTCTCAGATCTTGATCAATAGCCAATTCCTTGGTCTAATTGCTCATGAAGAGAGATATGCTTGGTCCCTGATTATACCACACACCCTCATAGGTCCAGGTAGAGGGAGGATTATATGTCACGTATCCAATCACCAAAACCCATAATCTACTCAAGTGTGAGAAGGGATTTCAAGCATGGTTTCATGTTTCCTTTTCCAAGGGTCCCATGAAACCCAATTGCATTCAATCTCTTTCCCAAGATAATTGAACACTAATCATTAAGAACGAAATTCCTTCTAGCAAATCAAAGCGAAGATGAAGAGAAGAAGAATTTCACTATTATTAATCCATCAAGTACAACAGAGCTCCCTCTCTCAATGAGAGGGAAGTTAATTACTCATAGCTTGAAAAGTACTCAAAAGTGGAGTGTAAAAGTGGATCTAAAACTAACTGCTTACCCTTCTTCAGTACTCTTTGGGGGTATTTATACTACTCCTAGTAAAAGAAAAGAATTACAAAAGTGAAAAGGGAAAATTACATTTTGGAGGAAAAAGAAAAGTCAATAAGCATGACTTCCCAGCTGGCATGTGGCTGGCGCTTTGCTGGCGTGTCACATGCCCTTCAAACTAGCTTGGCGTGCCACGCTCAATCCTTCAAGTGGCACGGTTATCCCATTGTCAACCTTGGCATGCCACACTTTTGAACGCAAGTGGCACGCCATACTGGAATTCTTGTGTTGGCGTGCAACGCCTTCGAGCTCAAGTGGCACGCCCTTTGCTTTTTTAACTTTCCTTTGCCTCTAGAAACTTGAACTAGCGTGGCACGCCCAGGGTTTAGCGTGCCACGCCCTTTCTGTGTGCTTGGCTAAGCTCCTCTGGAAAGTTGCACTAGTGTGGCACACCCAGGGTCTGGCGTGCCACGCCCCTTTGTGAATGAGTGGTTCCTCTGTTTGGCGTGCCACGCCATGAATTCAAGTGGCATGCCCCAATGCTTCTCTGCCCTCTGAATGACTTGGCGTGCCATGCCTGGTTTCTCAAGTGGCACGCTTAAGTGAAGAATAGTGAGTGGCGTGCCACGCCTTCGATACCAAGTGGCACGCCCCATGTAATTGGCCTCTTTCATCCTCTCTGGAAACTTGTACCAGCGTGCCACGCCTGAAGGTTTGCGTGCCACGCCCATGATCTTGTCTTGTTCCAGTAGTTGGCGTGCCACGCCTCGGCCTTCAAGTGGCACGCCATAGTGACATGCTCGGATTGGCGTGCCACGCCTTCGACACCAAGTGGCATGCCCAGTCCTTGCTTATGTTATCTTGTGCATTGGCTTGCCACGCCTGGTTGCTCAAGTGGCACGCCTAAGTGAGGTTGAAAGGTTGGTGTGCCACGCCATCGACTTCAAGTGGCACGCCCAGTCTTCAATTGCCTTCAGCTCCTTCTCTGGATTATTGTACCAGCGTGCCACGCCATGCTGCTCAAGTGGCATGCCCATGCATTTGGGCACTCTTCAAGCTTGGCGTGCCACGCCTGGGTTCTCAGGTGGCACGCCCAAGTGACTTCTTGGAGCTGGCGTGCCACGCCTTCGACACCAAGTGGCACGCTATAGTAGAGGTTCTTCTTGAGATGGTGAGTTGGCGTGCCACGCCCCTTAGCTCAAGTGGCATGCCCATAGTAGTTGATGGGTCAGGCATGCCACGCCTAACTTGGCGTGCCACGCCCCTTTTGTGTCCTCCATTTTGCTCTTTGGAATTTTGTACTAGCGTGCCACGCTGATAGGAAAAATTGTGATTTCTGATAATGGCATTCATGTTCGTTCTCTCCCTGGTAATGGCGCCAAAATCTTGGTGCATGATACCATGGTACAAACATAACTTCACAACTTCACACAACTAACCAGCAAGTGCACTGGGTCGTCTAAGTAATAAACCTTACGTGAGTAATGGTCGATCCCACGGAGATTGTTGGTATGAAGCAAGCTATGGTCATCTTGTAAATCTCAGTTAGGTGAATAATAAATGGTTATGGAGTTTTCGAATAATAATAATAAATAAATAGAAAATAAAGATAGAAATACTTATGTAGATCATCGATGGGAATTTCAGATAGGCATATGAAGATGCTGTACTCCTTCTGAATCTCTGCTTTCCTACTGCCTTCATCCAATCCTTCTTACTCCTTTCCATGGCAAGCTGTATGTAGGGCATCCCCATTGTCAATGGCTACATCCCATCCTCTCAGTGAAAAAAGTCCAAATGCTCTGTCACGGCACGGCTAATCATCTGTCGGTTCTTGATCATGTCGGAATAGAATCCATTAATTCTTTTGCGTTTGTCATCACGGCTAACAATTGCAAGTTTGAAGCTCGTCATAGTCATTCAATCCCTGAATCCTACTCAGAATACCACAGACAAGGTTTAGACTTTCCAGATTCTCATGAATGCCGCCATCAATTCTAGCTTATACCACGAAGATTCTGATTAAGGAATCCAAGAGATATGCGTTTGGTCTAAGGTAGAACGGAAGTGGTTGTCAGTCATGTGTTCATAGGTGAGAATGATAATGAGTGTCACGGATCATTACATTCATCATGTTGATCCTTCCATGAGAAATTTGGATGATTTCTCCATGATGAATTATAGGTGTTTCCATAAGGTTCACCCATGTAATTTACCTCTGCTATTGCATGGTTCTTAGGATCATAAGCTTCTTCTTCAGAAGATGCCTCTTTAGTACTATTAGATGCATTTTGCCATCCATTCAGACTTTGAGAAATCATGTTGACTTGCTGAGTAAACATTTTGTTTTGAGACAATATGGCATTTAAAGCATCAATTTCAAGAACTCCCTTCCTTTGAGGCGTCCCATTATTCACAGAATTTCTCTCAGAAATATACATGAATTGGTTATTTGCAACCATGTAAATGAGTTCTTGAGCTTCTGCAGGCATTTTCTTTAGGTGAATGGATCCACCTGCAGAATGGTCCAATGACATCTTGAAGAACTCAGATAGACCATAATAGAAGATATCCATAATGGTCCACTCTGAAAGCATGTTAGAAGGACACCTTTTGGTCATCTGTTTGTATCTTTCCCAAGCTTCATACAGGGATTCACCATCTTTTTGTTTGAAGGTCTAAACATCCACTCTAAGCTTGCTCAGCTTTTGAGGAGGAAATAACTTAGCCAAAAAGGCCACGACCAGCTTATCCCAGGAGTCCAGGCTATCTTTAGGTTGTGAATCCAACCATATTCTAGCTCTGTCTCTTACAAAAAAAGGGAAAAGCATGAGCCTGTAGAATTCAGGATCTACTCCATTAGTCTTAACAGTCTCACAGATCTACAAGAACTCAGTTAAAAACTGGTAGGGATCTTTTAATGAAAGTCCATGGAACTTGCAGTTCTGTTGCAGTAGAGCAACTAGTTAAGGTTTCAGCTCAAAATATTTGCTCCAATGGTAGGAATTGAGCTTCTTCCATCAAATTTGGAAGTAGGAGTAGTATAGTCACTAAGCATCCTCCTTGCATTATTATTATCGGCTGCCATCTCCTCTTCTTTTTCGAAAGTTTCTATAAGGTTGTCTCTGGATTGTTGTAATTTAGCTTCTCTTAGTTTCCTCTTCAGAGTCTTTTCAGGTTCAGGATCTGCTTCAACAGAATATTCTTGTCCTTGCTCCTGCTCATATGAAAAAGAAAATAACAGAAAATAATAATAGGGATCCTCTTTACCACAGTAGAGAGATTCCTTTATGTTAGTAGAAGAAGAAAAGAATAGAAGAAGGAAAAGGTAAGAATCCAAACACAAGGGTGAAGATAGGTTCAGATTCTTGAGATGAAGAGAAGTGTTAGTAAATAAATAAATAAATAGAAGGAGATGAGAGGGAGAGAATTCAAAAATTAATTTTGAAAAAGGGTTAGTGATTTTCGAAAATTAAGAGAAGAAATAAAATTAAAATTAAAATTTGAAACAATTAATTAATTAAAAGAATTTTGAAAAAGAAATAGATGATTTCCGAAAATTAGATAGGAAAAAGTAGTTAGGTGGTTTTGAAAAAGATAAGAACAAACAAAAAGTCAATTAGTTAGTTGAAAAAGATTTGAAAATCAATTTTGAAAAGATAAGAAGTTAGAAAAGATATTTTGAAATCAAAATTTTTTTGAAAAAGATAAAAAGATATGATTGAAAAAGATTTAATTAAAAAAATATGATGGAAAAGATATTTTGAAAAAGATTTGATTTTTAAAATCAAAATTGATTACTTGAATAACAAGAAACTAAAAGATATGATTCTAGAATTTAAAGATTGAACCTTTCTTAACAAGAATGTAACAAACTTCAAATTTTTGAATCAATCACATTAATTTTTAGTAAAGTTTTTGAAATTTTGAAATAAAGATAAGAAAAAGATTTTTTTTAAAAAAATATTTTTAAAAATTTTCAAAAATTAATAAAATATGAAAAAGATTTGATTTTCGAAAAAGATTTTGAAAAGATAAGATTTTTAAATTTTAAAATTTGACTTGACTTATAAGAAATAACTTATTTTAAAATTTTTTGAATAAGTCAACCCAAATTTTCAAAATTTTGAGAGAAAAAAAGAAAAGATATATTTTTGATTTTTAAATTTTTAATGATGAGAGGGAAAAACATAAAAATGACCCAAAACATGAAAATTTTTGGATCAAAATCAATGATGCATGCAAGAACACTATGAATGTCAAGATGAACACCAAGAACACTTTGAAGATCATGATGAACATCAAGAACATATTTTTGAAGAATTTTCAAGAAAAGAAAAAGCATGCAAGACACCAAACTTAGAAATTTTCAATGCTTAGACACTATGAATACAAAAATGCACATGAAAAACATCATACAACACAAAACAAGAAAATTTAAAGATCAAACAAGAAGACTTACCAAGAACAACTTGAAGATCATGAAGAACACTATGAATGCATGAATTTTCGAAAAATGCAAGAACAAGATGAATATGCAATTGACACCAAAGTTAAAACATGACACAAGACTCAAACAAGAATCACAAAATATTTTTGGTTTTTATGATTTTATGATTTTTTTGTATTTTCTTTTATTTTTTTCGAAAAACATATAGGAAAAAGAAAATAAGAAATTCAAAAATTTTAAGAAGAATTCCAGGAATCTTTCAATGTTAGTCTAAAGCTCTGGTCCAGGAATTAGACTTGGCTTAATAGCTAGCCAAGCTTTTGTGAAAGCTCTGGTCCAAAACACTAGACATGGCCAATGGCCAGCCAAGCTTTAGCAGGGCATTACATGCATTGTGGTGATTAGTTGAAACCTCAGTCCAAAAGAATTTAGACATGGCTTTACAGCCAGTCAAGCTTCAACAAGCTTCATGAAACTCTTGAATCCATTCTTAAGAATTTTGAAAAAAATTTCGAAAACAGGTGAGAATTTTTTTTTGAAAATAAAACAAAAAGAAAATTACCTAATCTGAGCAACAAGATGAACCGTCAGTTGTCCATACTTGAACAATCCCCGGCACGTCGCCAAAAACTTGATAGGCAAAATTGTGATTTCTCATAATGGCATTCATGTTCGTTCTCTCCCTAGTAATGGCGCCAAAAACTTGGTGCATGGTACCATGGTCCAAACATAACTTCACAACTTCGCACAACAAACCAGCAAGTGCACTAGGTCATCCAAGTAATAAACCTTACGTGAGTAATGGTCGATCCCACGGAGATTGTTGGTATGAAGCAAGCTATGGTCATCTTGTAAATCTCAGTTAGGCGAATAATAAATGGTTATGGAGTTTTTGAATAATAATAATAAATAAATAGAAAATAAAGATAGAAATACTTATGTAGATCATCGATGGGAATTTCAGATAGGTGTATGAAGATGCTGTGCTCCTTCTGAATCTCTGCTTTCCTACTGCCTTCATCCAAGTGATAAACCCCATTTGTAGGGCTTATCTTATGCTTGATTTAGGGGATTTTATAACCTTTTACCCACATTTATTCAATGAAATAGCATGGTTTTATAACTTCTCCTTTAATTGTGCTTAACAGTGAAAACATGCTTTTTAGGACTTAAAATAGCTAAATCTAATTCACCTTGATTCCATTAGATGCCTTGATATGTTTGTTAAGTGATTTAAGGTTTAGGAGGCAAAGATTGGATCAAGGGAATGAAGAAAGAAGCATGAAAAGTTGGAGAACTCATGAAGAAATGAAAGAACCGGAAAGCTGTCAAGCCGACCTCTTCGCACTTAAATGATCATAACTTGAGCTACAGAGGTCCAAATAATGCGGTTCCAATTGGGTTAGAAAGCTAACATCCGGGGCTTCGAAACGATATAAGATTTGCCATAGTTGCATCGCACATAGGGGCGCGCACGCGCACAGTACACGGACGCGCCGATGGTAGCACATTACCCACTTAATGCAACACATGGCCAGCGATTTTAGAAGCCTTGTGGGCCCAATCCAACTCATTTCTGATGCTATTTATGCCAGGGATTGAAGAGGAATCAACATACTTTTGACCATTAGTCATAGTTTAGTTGTAGAAGTAGTTTCTAGAGAGAGAAGCTCTCACTTCTCTCTAGGATTAGGATTAGGATTAGGTTTAGTTCTTAGATCTAGGTTTTCATTCATCTTCTTCTACTTCTATCTTCTCAATTTCTTGTTGTTACATTCATTCTTCTTCCATTCTTTTATTGTAATTTCCTTCATGTTGTTCTTGCATTTTGTTGTAGATCTACTATTGTTCCTTCCATTTTCTTTCAATTCAATAAGAGGTAATTCATAATAATGTTCTTCTTTGCTTTTCTATTGTTGATCTCTTGCCTTTGTAGTTAGATCTCTCTTTAATTCTTGCAATTTATGTTGTTTACTTTTATTGCCTTTTATGTGTTTGTTGAAATGCCTCTTCTAGATATAGTATAAATTTTGTTCCTCTTGGCTTAGGTAGAGTAATTAGTGACACTTGAGTTATCTAATTCCTTTGTTGATTGGTAATTGGAGAGATTGCTAATTGGTTTGGAGTGCACTAAAGCTAGTCTTCCCTTGGGAGTTGGCTAGAACTTGTGGCTCAAGTCAATTCATGCACTTGACTTTCCTTTGTTTAGTAAGGGTTAACTAAGTGGTAGCAATGAACAATTCTCATCACAATTGAAAAGGATAACTAGGATAGGACTTCTAGTTCTCATACCTTGCCAAGAGCCTTTTATAGTTGTTAGTTTACTTTCTTGCCATTTATCTTTCATGCTTCTTATCCAAAACCCCAAAACACATTTCTAACCAATAACAAGGCACTTTATTGTAATTCCTAGGGAGAACGACCCGAGGTTTGAATACTTCGGTTATTAATTTTAGGGGTTTGTTACTTGTGACAAACAATCTTTTGTATGAAAGGATTATTGTTGGTTTAGAAACTATACTTGCAACGAGAATTCATTTGTGAAATTCTAAACCGTCAAAAATCCAATCATCAAAATGCGCCGTTGCCGGGGAGTTGCAATGGTGTTATGTTATTGGTTATTGTATATATGTGAATATTGTGAATATGTTTGCTTTTTGCTTCTTTGTTAGTTTTTAGTTTGTTCTCTTTATTTGTTACTATTTTTTGTTTTTGCCCTCTCTTACTATCATGAACTCTCACTTTGGCTATGAGCGTGATTACAACTATGTTGTAGATGATGAGGACTATAATGGAGATGTGTATCAAGGATGGGATAACCAAAGGTGGGAGGAGCCATATGCATATGATCAATCCTCATGGCAACAACCTCCACCAATGCACTATGAAGAAGAGCCATTCTATGATGCATATCAATCCAATGGCTACGGTGAATCTCCTTGTGACTTTCAAGAACCACCACCATATGCCTATGATCCATATCCTCAACATAACTCTCAACCATACTCACAAGCCCCTTCTTACCAACCACCTTCATATGACCCTAATCCATATCCACCCTACCAACAACCATATGAACCATATGAACCACATATAGAGCCACCACCACTCCAACATCAATATTTTCAAGAGCCACATCCAAGAAATGACAATTTTCAACCACAAGATGAATTTTACCTTCCACCACAACCTCACATGGAAGAATATTCATTTTCATCGATCCAAGAGTCATATGATCCCTACCATAATATCCAAGTGGAATAAGAGTCAAGGGATTGATGAGCGGATAATTTATACGCTTTTTGGCATTGTTTTTAGGTAGTTTTTAGTAAGTTCAAGCTACTTTTAGGGATGTTTTCATCAGTTTTTATGTTAAATTCACATTTCTGGACTTTACTATGAGTTTGTGTGTTTTTCTGTGATTTCAGGTAATTTCTGGCTGAAATTGAGGGATTTGAGCAAAACTCTGAAAAAGGCTGACAAAAAGACTGCTGATGCTATTGGAATCTGACCTCCCTGCACTCGAAATGGATTTTCTGGAGCTACAGAACTCCAATTGGCGCGCTCTCAATGGCGTTGGAAAGTAGACATCCAGAGCTTTCCAGCAATATATAATAGTCCATACTTTATTCGGAAATTGATGACGTAACTTGGCGTTGAACACCAAGTACATGCTGCTGTCTGGAGTTAAACGCCAGAAAAATGTCATGATCCGGAGTTGAACGCCCAAAACACGTTATAACTTGGAGTTCAACTCCAAGAAAAGCCTCAGCTCGTGGATAGATCAAGCTCAGCCCAAGCATACACCAAGTGGGCCCGGAAGTGGATTTATGCATCAATTACTTACTCATGTAAACCCTAGTAGCTAGTCTAGTATAAATAGGATAAGTTACTATTGTATTAGACATCGTTTGACAGTTTAATCTTTGACTGTTTAGTCTTTGATAATTCGGTCCTTTGATCACTCAGGGGGCTGGCCATTCAGCCATGCCTGAACCTTTTACTTATGTATTTTCAACAGTGGAATTTCTGCACACCATAGATTAAGGGTGTGGAGCTCTGCTGTACCTCAAGTTTCAATACAATTATTATTACTTTCTATTCAATTCTCTTCTATCCTTATTCCAAGATATACGTTACACTTAACTTTGATGAATGTGATGATCCGTGACACTCATCATCATTCTCACCTATGAACGCGCGTGACTGACAACCACTTTCGTTCTACTCTAGGCCGGGCGCATATCTCTTAGATTCCCCAACAGAATCTTCGTGGTATAAGCTAGATAGATGGCAGCATTCATGAGGATCCGGAAAGTCTAAACCTTGTCTATGGTATTCCGAGTAGGATTCTGGGATTGAATGACTGTGACGAGCTTCAAACTCCTGAAGGCTGGGCGTGATGACAAGCGCAAAAGAATCAAGGGATTCTATTCCAACCTGATTGAGAACCGACAGATGATTAGCCGTGCTGTGACAGAGCATAGGAACGTTTTCACTGAGAGGATGGGATGTAGCCATTGACAACGGTGATGCCCTACATACAGCTTGCCATGGAAAAGAGTAGGAAGGATTGGAAGAATGTAATAAGAAAATAGAGATACGAGAGGAGCACAGCATCTTCACACACTTATCTGAAATTCCCACTATTGCTTTACATAAGTATTTCTATCCCTTTTTATTTTCTATTTATTATTGATTTTTGAAACCCATAAACCAATTAAATCTGCCTAACTGAGATTTACAAGGTGACTGGTGCACGAAATTGCAATCACACTTTTGCCACTCCGCACAACTAACCAGCAAGTGCACTGGGTCGTCCAAGTAATACCTTACGTGAGTAAGGGTCGATCCCACGGAGATTGTCGGCTTGAAGCAAGCTATGGTTATCTTGTAAATCTTAGTCAGGATATCAGAAATTATCAGGATTGGTTGTGAAGAGTAAAAGAACATGAAATAAGTACTTGTTTTGCAGTAATGGAGAATAGGTTGAGGTTTTGGAGATGCTCCATCTTCTGAATCTCTGCTTTCCTACTGTCTTCGTTTTCAAGCACGCAAGGCTCCTTCCATGGCAAGCTGTATGCAAGGGTTTCACCGTTGTCAGTGGCTACCTCCCATCCTCTCAGTGGAAATGTTCAACGCACCCTGTCACGGCACGGCTATCCATCTGTCGGTTCTCAATCAGGCCAGAATAGAATCCAGTGATTCTTTTGTGTCTGTCACTAACGCCCCGCCTTCAGGAGTTTGAAGCTCGTCACAGTCATTCAATCATTGAATCCTACTCAGAATACCACAGACAAGGTTTAGACCTTCCGGATTCTCTTGAATGCCACCATCAGTTCTAGCTTATACCACGAAGATTCTGATTAAGGAATCCAAGAGATATCTACTCAATCTAAAGTAGAACGGAGGTGGTTGTCAGGCACGCGTTCATAGTTGAGAATATGATGAGTGTCACGGATCATCACATTCATCCGGGTTAAGAACAAGTGATATCTTAGAACGGAAGCAAGCATGATCGAATAAGAAACAGTAGTAATTGCATTAATTCATCAAGACACAGCAGAGCTCCTTACCCCCAACCATGGGGTTTAGAGACTCATGCCATGGAAAGTACACAAAGAAACGTGTAAAGTGTCATGAGGTCCAGATACAATGTCAAAAGATCCTATTAATAGTGAACTAGTAACCTAGGGTATACAGAAATGAGTAAATGACATAAAAATCCACTTCTGGGTCCACTTAATGTGTGCTTGGGCTGAGCATTGAAGCTTTCATGTGTAGAGACTTTTTCTGGAGTTAAACGCCAGCTTTCATGCCAGTTTGGGCGTTTAACTCCAAGTTTTATGCCAGTTCCAGCGTTAAACGCTGGAAATTCTGAGGCTGATTTGTCACGCCGGTTTGGGCCATCAAATCTCGGGCAAAGTATGGACTATTATACATTGCTGGAAAGCCCAGGATGTCGACTTTCCAACGCCGTTGAGAGCGCGCCAATTGGGATTCTGTAGCTCCAGAAAATCCACTTCGAGTGCAGGGAGGTCAGAATCCAACAGCATCTGCAGTCCTTTTCAGTTTCTGAATCAGATTTTTGCTCAGGACCCTCAATTTCAGCCAGAAAATACCTGAAATCACAGAAAAACACACAAACTCATAGTAAAGTCCAGAAAAGTGAATTTTAACTAAAAACTAATAAAAATATACTAAAAACTAACTAGATCATACTAAAAACACACTAAAAACAATGCCAAAAAGCGTATAAATTATCCGCTCATCACAACACCAAACTTAAATTGTTGCTTGTCCCCAAGCAACTGAAAATCAAAGTAGGATAAAAAGAAGAGAATATACTATAGACTCCAAAATATCAAGGAAACTTAGCTCCAATTAGATGAGCGGGACTAGTAGCTTTTTTGCTTCCGAACAGTTTTGGCATCTCACTTTCTTCTTTGAAGTTCAGAATGATTGGCATCTCTAGGAACTCAGAACTCAGATAGTGTTATTGATTCTCCTAGTTAAGTATAATGATTCTTGAACATAGCTAGTGTAAGAGTCTTGGCTGTGGCCCAAAGCACTCTGTCTTCCAGTATTACCACCGGATACATACATGCCACAGACACATACTTGGGTGAACCTTTTCAGATTATGACCCAGCTTTGCTAGAATCCCCAATTAGAGGTGTCTAGGGTTCTTAAGCACACTCTTTTTGCCTTGGGTCACAACTTTATTTCTTTCTTTTTCTTCTATTTCTTCTCTCTCTTTTTTTTTCATTTTTTTTGAATCACTGCTTTTTCTTGCTTCAAGAATCAATCTAATGATTTTTCAGATCCTCAATAACAGTTCTCTTTTTCCTTCATTCTTTCAAGAGCCAACAATTTTAACATTCTCAAAACAACAAATTCAAAAGGCATATGCACTGTTCAAGCATTCATTTGGAAAATAAAAATTATTGTCACCACATCAAACTAATTCAACTAGTTTCAAGGATAAATTCGAAATCCTGTACTTCTTGTTCTTTTGTGATTAAAGCATTTTTCATTTAAGAGAGGTGATGGATTCATAGGACATTCATAGCTTTAAGACATGAATTTTAAATTTTATTAATTATGAATTAAGAACAAGACTCAAAAAAATATAGATATAAGATGAGACTAGAAAATAAAAATAGAAAACAAAAATTTAAATAGGCTCCTAATGATAGAGGTTTTCATAGAGTTAGGACTCAACAACCTTGATTTTGAGAAGTGGATGCTCCCTCAAATTGAGGGGAGAATTTTTGGCGTTTCAGTTCTTGAAGTTCACGCCCCTGCTTCTCTTGTTCCTTCAGCAATTTGCAGAGCATGCAGTTCTGATTCTGCTGTTCTTCCTTCAGTTGCTCCATAGTTTCTTGTAACTTGGTGATAGATGCTTCTAGGCTGGTCCAGTAGTCAATTTTTGGGAATTCAGGAAGGAATTCCTGCGCCCTCCTCTTGATAGAGTTGTCTTGCATTTGTCCTTCCATTGACTTCTTGGTGATTGGATGTTCAATGGGTATGAACTCATCTACTCCCATCTTTACCCCAGCCTCTTTACAGAGCAAGGAGATCAAGCTTGGGTAAGCCAATTTGGCTTCAGTGGAATTCTTATTTGCAATTGTGTAGATCTCACAAGCAATCACATGATGAACCTCCACTTCTTTTCCAAGCATAATGCAATGAATCATCACTGCTCTCTTGATAGTGACCTCAGAACGGTTGCTAGTGGGCAGTATGGAACGCCCAATAAAGTCTAGCCAACCTCTTGCAATTGGTTTGAGGTCTCCCCTCTTAAGTTGGTTTGGGACACCCTTTGAATTGGTTATCCACTTAGTTCCAGGAAGGCATATGTCCTCTAGAACCTGATCCAACCCTTTGTCTGCTCTCACCATTCTCCTATTAAAGGATTCAGGATCATCCTGCAGTTGAGGCAATTTGAAGATTTCTCTTATTTTGTCCAGATGGAAGTACATAACTTTCCGTCTGACCATGGTTCTGTAAGTATGGTAAGCAGTTCCAGTCATTCTCTGCTTATCTGTTAGCCACAGATTTGAGTAGAATTCCTGAACCATATTCCTTCCAACCTTTATCTCAGGATTGGTTAGAACTTCCCATCCTCTGTTTCGAATTTGCTCTTGGATCCCCGGATATTCATCTTCTTTCAGATCAAATTTAACTTCCGGGATCACTGACCTCAGACCCATTATTTTGTGATAATGGTCTTCATGTTCTTTGGTTAAGAACTTCTCTTGATTCCAAAGATTCTTTGGATTATTCTCTTTCTTTCCTCTGAAATTGGTTTGTTTTCCCTTAGGGGCCATGATCTTGATGAATCTTGGCTTAGTGATCACGGAAAAGCACACCAAACTTAGAGGTTTGCTTGTCCTCAAGCAAAAGAAAGGAAAGAAGAGAGAGAGGAGAAGAGCAAATTCGAATGGTGTGGGGGAATGAGGAGGCCGAACGTGTTTTTATAAGGGGGGAAGGAGATTTCGAAAAAATTGAAAGGAGATTTGAGAAGATATGGAGAGAATTTAAGAGAAGGGTGAGTTTTTGAATAAGATTTGGAATTGATTTGAGAGAGATTTGAAGAATGATTTTGATTTTTGAAGATTTAAAAGTGAATGATGAAAGGTTGAAACGTGTTTATGTAGAAAGGTATGGGTAAGAAAAGGAAAGTTTGAAAAAAAATTTGATTGGAAAGCAAAATCTTGGTCCCCCACCTTTCTGGCATTAAACGCCCAGAATGGCATCCATTCTGGCGTTTAACGCCCATTTGTTGCCCATTGTGGGCGTTTAACGCCCAGCCAGGTGCCCTGGCTGGCGTTAAACGCCAGAATTCCCTTTATCACTGGGCGTTTTGCTAAACGCCCAGGATGCTGCACACCTGGCGTTAAACGCCCAGAATGGTGCCCATTCTGGCGTTTAACGCCCAAAGTACCCCTTACTAGCGTTTTTTCGCCAGTAAGCTCTTTTTCTCTGCTTTTTGCACTGAATCCTTCTGTAACTCTGTGAATTCCTTCATTTTTGATACTTGCCTTTGTAAAAACAAAACATATAACCTACTAATGACTGGGTTGCCTCCCAGTAAGCGCTTCTTTACTGTCTTTAGCTGGACCTTTACTGAGAATCACTCAAGTCTCAGTTTTGAGCATTCCTGCTCAAAATTGCCTTCAAGATAATGCTTGATTCTCTGTCCATTAACAATGAACTTTTTGTCAGAATCAATATCCTGAAGCTCAACATATCCATATGGTGACACTCCTGTAATCACATACGGACCCTTCCACCGGGATTTAAGTTTTCCTGGAAACAATCTGAGCCTAGAGTTGAAGAGCAGAACTTTTTGTCCTGGCTCAAAGACTCTGGATGACAACTTCTTGTCATGCCACTTCTTTGCCTTTTCCTTATAAATTTTTGCATTTTCAAAGGCATTGAGTCTGAACTCCTCTAGTTCATTTAGCTGGAGCAATCTCTTTTCACCAGCTAACTGAGCATCCATGTTTAGGAATCTGGTTGCCCAGTAGGCTTTATGTTCCAGTTCCATGGGCAGATGACAGGCCTTCCCATACACCAGTTGGTATGGAGAGGTTCCTATAGGAGTCTTGAATGCTGTTCTGTATGCCCACAGAGCATCATCCAAACTCTTTGCCCAATCCTTTCTTCGGGCTATCACAGTCCGTTCTAGGATTCTTTTTAGCTCTCTGTTAGAGACTTCAGCTTGCCCATTTGTCTGTGGATGATACGGAGTTGCCACTTTGTGGCTAATTCCATATCTTACCATAGTAGAGTATAGCTGTTTATTGCAGAAATGAGTGCCCCCATCACTGATTAGTACTCTGGGAACACCAAACCTGCTGAAGATGTGTTTCTGGAGGAATTTCAGCACGGTCTTAGTATCATTAGTGGGCGTAGCAATTGCTTCTACCCACTTAGATACATAGTCCACTGCCACCAGAATGTAAGTTTTTGAGTATGATGGCGGGAATGGACCCATGAAGTCAATTCCCCATACATCAAACAATTCAATCTATAATATCCCTTGTTGAGGCATGGCATATCCGTGAGGCAAGTTACCAGCTCTTTGGCAACTGTCACAGTTACGCACAAACTCTCGGGCATCTTTATAGAGAGTAGTCCAGTAGAAGCCACATTGGAGGACTTTAGTGGCTGTTCGCTCACTTCCAAAATGTCCTCCATACTGTGATCCATGGTAGTGCCATAGGATCTTTTGTGCTTCTTCTCTGGGTACACATCTGCGGATCATTCCGTCTGCACATCTCTTAAAGAGATATGGTTCATCCCATAGGTAGTACTTGGCATCTAAAATTAATTTCTTTCTTTGCACTCTGCTGTACTCCTGGGGTATGAACCTCACAGCTTTATAGTTTGCAATATCTGCAAACCATGGAGCTTCCTGAATGGCAAAGAGTTTCTCATCTGGGAAAGTCTCAGAAATCTCAGTAGAAGGGAGGGACGCCCCAGCTACTGGTCCTATTCGGGACAGATGATCAGCTACTTGGTTCTCTGCCCCTTTTTTGTCTCTTATTTCTATATCAAACTCTTGCAGAAGCAACACCCATCTTATAAGCCTGGGTTTTGAATCCTGCTTTGTGAGTAAGTATTTAAGAGCAGCATGGTCAGTGTACACAACCACTTTGGATCCTACTAGATAGGATCTAAACTTGTCAATGGCATAGACCACTGCAAGTAACTCTTTTTCTGTGGTTGTGTAATTCTTCTGTGCATCATTTAGAACATGGCTGGCATAATAAATGACGTGCAGAAGCTTGTTATGCCTCTGTCCCAACACTGCACCAATGGCATGGTCACTGGCATCACACATTAGTTCAAATGGCAATGTCCAATCTGGTGCAGAGATGACTGGTGCTGTGACCAGCTTAGCTTTCAGGGTCTCAAATGCCTGCAGACACTGTGTGTCAAACACAAATGGTGTGTCAGCAGCTAGCAGGTTACTCAAAGGTTTTGCAATTTTCGAAAAATCCTTTATGAACCTTCTGTAGAATCCTGCATGCCCCAGAAAGCTTCTGATTGCCTTAACATTGGCAGGTGGTGGTAATTTTTCGATTACCTTTACCTTTGCCTTATCCACCTCTATTCCCCTGCTTGAAATTTTGTGTCCAAGGACAATTCCTTCAGTCACCATAAAGTGACATTTCTCCCAGTTTAAAACCAGGTTAGTCTCTTGGCACCTTTTCAGGACAAGTGATAGGTGGTTAAGACAGGAGCTGAATGAGTCTCCATATACTGAGAAGTCATCCATGAAGACTTCAAGAAATTTCTCCACCATATCAGAGAAGATGGATATCATGCATCTCTGAAAGGTTGCAGGAGCATTACACAGACCAAAAGGCATCCTTCTATAGGCAAACACGCCAGAAGGGCAAGTAAATGCTGTCTTCTCTTGGTCCTGAGGATCTACTGCAATTTGGTTGTAACCTGAATAGCCATCCAAAAAGCAGTAATAATCATGACCAGCTAGTCTTTCTAGCATTTGTTCTATGAATGGTAAAGGAAAATGATCCTTTTTGGTGGCTGTATTGAGCCTTCTGTAGTCAATACACATACGCCACCCTGTGACTGTTCTTGTAGGAACCAGTTCATTTTTTTCATTATGAACCACTGTCATGCCTCCCTTTTTGGGGACAACTTGGACAGGGCTCACCCAGGGGCTATCAGAAATAGGATAAATAATCCCAGCCTCTAGTAATTTAGTGACCTCTTTCTGCACCACCTCCTTCATGGCTGGATTTAGCCTCCTCTGTGGTTGGACCACTGGTTTGGCATTATCCTCCAACAGGATCTTGTGCATGCATCTAGCTGGGCTAATGCCCTTAAGATCACTTATGGACCACCCAAGAGCTGTCTTGTGTGTCCTTAGCACTTGAATCAGTGCTTCCTCTTCCTGTGGATTTAAAGCAGAGCTTATAATCACTGGAAAAGTGTCACCCTCTCCCAGAAATGCATACTTCAGGGATGGTGGTAGTGGTTTGAGTTCAGGTTTGGGAGGCTTATCCTCCTCCTGAGGAATTTTCGAAAATTCCTTTGTTTCCTCTGGTTCTTCTTGATCAGGTTGAGCATCCTTGAAGATGTCCTTAAGCTCTGATTCTAGGCTTTCAGTCATATTGATCTCTTCCACCAAGGAGTCAATAATGTCAGTGCCCATGCAGTCATTTGGTGTGTCTGGATGCTGCATAGCTTTTACAGCATTCAACTTGAACTCATCCTCATTGACTCTCAGGGTTACTTCCCCTTTTTGTACATTAATGAGAGTTCGTCCAGTTGCTAGGAAAGGTCTTCCTAGAATGAGAGTTGCACTCTTGTGCTCCTCCATTTCCAGCACCACAAAGTCAGTTGGAAAGGCGAATGGCCCAACCTTGACAATCATGTCCTCTATTATGCCTGATGGATATTTAATGGAGCCATCAGCAAGTTGGAGGCATATCCGGGTTGGTTTGACTTCTTCAGTCAACCCAAGCTTTCTGATAGTGGATGCAGGTATTAGATTGATGCTTGCTCCAAGATCACATAGGGCTGTCTTGGTGCAAGCGCCTTCTAATGTGCAAGGTATCATAAAGCTTCCTGGATCTTGAAGCTTTTCTAGTAAGCTTTTCAAAATGACTGCACTGCATTCTTCAGTGAGAAATACTTTTTCAGTTTCTCTCCAATCCTTCTTATGACTTAAGATTTCTTTCATGAACTTAGCATAAGAAGGTATTTGCTCAAGTGCCTCTGCAAACGGAATCTTTATTTCAAGAGTCCTTAGATAGTCTGCAAAGCGGGCAAATTGCTTATCCTGTTCCGCTTGGCGGAGTTTCTGAGGATAAGGCATCTTGGCTTGATATTCTTCAACCTTAGATGCTGCAGGTTTATTCCTTACAGAAGTGGTTGAAGAAGCCTTTTTAGAGGGATTACTGTCAGCACTCTCAGGTGTCTGGTTCCCCTTTTGCGTTTGAACGCCAGGATTGGGTGGAAAATGGGCGTTTAACGCCAACTTTTCCCCCTTTTCTGGCGTTTGAACGCCAGAACTGGGCAGGGAATGGGCGTTTAATGCCAGCTTTCCCTCCTTTTCTGGCGTTTGAACGCCAATAGCATTCCTCTCTGGGCTCTTACTGTCCTCAGAGGGATTTTGGATAGTGGTCTGGTTATCCACTGTCAATTGTTCCTTATTTGGATTTTTACTACTTTGAGCAGTATTATTCAATGTCTTCCCACTCCTCAGTTGAACTGCTTGACATTCTTCTGTTATCTGTTTAGATATCTGCTGTTTTGCTTGATTCAACTGCAGTTCTATGTTCTTGTTAGCAACGTTAGTTTCATGGAGCATCTCTTTAAATTCTGCTAACTGTTCTGTCATCAGGAGCAATTGTTGATTAAGCTCAATCATCTGTGCTTGAGGATTAGGATCAGTGGCTACTGCCATGACTTCCCCTTTTGGAGAGAACTCATTGCTAGAGTACAAATATTGGTTTCTAGCAACAGTGTCTATAAGCTCTTGAGCCTCTTCAATTGTCTTCCTCATGTGTATAGATCCACCAGCTGAGTGGTCTAAAGACATCTGAGCTTTTTCTGTAAGCCCATAGTAGAAGATGTCTAACTGTACCCACTCTGAAAACATTTCAGAGGGGCATTTTCTTAGCATACCTCTATACCTCTCCCAGGAATTATAAAGGGATTCATTATCCTCTTGTTTAAAGCCTTGGATGTCTAGCCTTAGCTGTGTCATCCTCTTTGGGGGATAAAAGTGATTCAGGAATTTGTCTGATAACTGTTTCCATGTCTTTATGCTTGCTGTAGGTTGGTTATTCAACCACCTCTTAGCTTGATCTTTTACAGCAAATGGAAACAGTAATAGTCTGTAGACATCCTGATCCACCTCCTTATCATGTACTGTGTCAGCAATTTGTAAGAACTGTGCCAGAAACTCAGTAGGCTCTTCCTGTGGAAGACCGGAATACTGGCAATTTTGCTGCACTATGATAATGAGTTGAGGATTTAGCTCAAAGCTGCTTGCTTTGATGGGAGGTGTACAGATGCTACTCCCATATGCAGCTGTAATGGGGTTAGCATATGACCCCAGAGTCCTTCTGGACTGTTCAATTCCACTTAGGTCCATGATGGAGAAAGGGAATATGATATGAATTCACAAGCAGAGTATTTTTATTTTTTATTTTTTTTTGAATTAACCAAAAAAAATAAAAAAAGGAAAATAAAAATAAAAAATTCGAAAATTAAAAGAAAATAAGATTAAAGCAAATTGAAAATTGAATCAATTAGTTAATTAAAAAGATTTTGAGATTAGCAATTAGAAAGATATGATTGAAAAATTTTTATGAAAAAGATTTGATTTTTGAAATGAAGAAAGAGAAAAACAACAAAATGACACCAAACTTAAAATATGAAACTAGACTCAACTAAAAGACTCTAAACCAACAAAAATAAAACAGTCCTAATCTAAGCAACAAGATAAGCCGTCAGTTGTCCAAACTCGAACAATCCCTGGCAACGGCGCCAAAAACTTGGTGCACGAAATTGCAATCACACTTTTGCAACTCCGCACAACTAACCAGCAAGTGCACTGGGTCGTCCAAGTAATACCTTACGTGAGTAAGGGTCGATCCCACGGAGATTGTCGGCTTGAAGCAAGCTATGGTTATCTTGTAAATCGTAGTCAGGATATCAGAAATTATCAGGATTGATTGTGAAGAGTAAAAGAACATGAAATAAGTACTTGTTTTGCAGTAATGGAGAATAGGTTGAGGTTTTGGAGATGCTCCATCTTCTGAATCTCTGCTTTCCTACTGTCTTCTTCTTCAAGCACGCAAGGCTCCTTCCATGGCAAGCTGTATGCAAGGGTTTCACCATTGTCAGTGGCTACCTCCCATCCTCTCAGTGGAAATGTTCAACGCACCCTGTCACGGCACGGCTATCCATCTGTCGGTTCTCAATCAGGCCGGAATAGAATCCAGTGATTCTTTTGCGTCTGTCACTAACGCCTCGCCTTCAGGAGTTTGAAGCTCGTCACAGTCATTCAATCATTGAATCCTACTCAGAATACCACAGACAAGGTTTAGACCTTCCGGATTCTCTTGAATGCCACCATCAGTTCTAGCTTATACCACGAAGATTCTGATTAAGGAATCCAAGAGATATCTACTCAATCTAAAGTAGAACGTAAGGTATTACTTGGATGACCCAATACACTTACTGGTAAAGTTGAACGGAGTTGTGGAAAGAAAAAGCTTCTCTAACAGAGCCTGGAATTATTGTTGATCGCAATTTCGTCCACCAAGTTTTTGGCGCCGTTGCCGGGGAACAATCAATTTCAAACAACAATTTCACAATTGTTTCCAGACCACAATGGTGCCAAGTTTTAATCCGGCAACAACACCAAGTTTTTGGCGCCGTTGCCGGGGATTGTTCGAGTATGGACAACTGACGGTTCATCTTGTTGCTCAGATTAGGTAATTTTCTTTTCAAAAATCTTTTTCAAAATTTTTCTTTTCTTTCTCGTTTTTCTAACCATGTTTTTCGAAAAAATTAAAATAAAAATACAAAAAAATTAGAAAATCATAAAAATAAAAAATATTTTGTGTTTCTTGTTTGAGTCTTGTGTTAATTTTTAAGTTTGGTGTCAATTGCATGCTTTTAAAATTTTTCTTGCAATTTTTTCGAAAATCTCATGCATTCATAGTGTTCTTCATGATCTTCAAGCTGTTCTTGACAAGTCTTCTTGTTTGATCTTGATGATTTCTTGTTTTGTGTTGTTTGTTGTTTTTCATGTGCACTTTTGCATTCATATTTTCCATGCATTAAAGATTTCTAAGTTTGGTGTCTTGCATGTTTTCTTTGCATCAAAAATTTTTCAAAATTATGTTCTTGATGTTCATCATGATCTTCAAAGTGTTCTTGGTGTTCATCTTGACATTCATAGCATTCTTGCATGCATTCATTGTTTTGATCTAAAAATTTCATGCATTGAGTATTTTTGTTGTTTTTCTCTCTCATCAATAAAAATTTCAAAAATAAAAAAAATATCTTTTCCTTATTGTTCTCATAATTTTCGAAAATTTGAGTTGACTTAGTCAAAAATTTTCAAAATTAGTTGTTTCTTACAAGTCAAGTCAAATTTTCAATTTTAAAAAAAATCTTATCTTTTCAAAATCTTTTTCAAAAATTATATCTTTTTCATTTTTTCTCATTTTTCGAAAATTTCAAAAATCTTTTTCAAAATATTTTCAAAATCTTTTTCTTATCTTTATATCAAATTTTCGAAAATTCACTAATAATTAATGTGATTGATTAAAAAATTTGAAGTTTGTTACTTTCTTGTTAAGAAAGGTTCAATCTTTAAGTTCTAGAATCTTATCTTGTAGTTTCTTGTTAGTGAAGTAAGTAATTTCAAATTTAAAAATTAAATCTTTTTATCTCTTATCTTATCTTTTTCAAAAATTTTATCTTTTTCAAAATTTGATTTCAAAATATCTTATCTAACCTCTTATCCTCTTATCTTTTCAAATTTGATTTTAATATCTTTTTCAATCAACCAACTAACTTCTTGTTTGTTTCTTATCTTTTTCAAAACCACTTAACTACTTTTCCCTCTATAATTTTCGAAAATATCTCATCTCTTTTTCAAAAATTCTTTTTTGTTTTAAATTTTAATTTTAATCTTATCTTATCTTTAATTTTCAAAAATTACTAACCCCTTTTTCAAAATTGTTTTCGAAATTCTCCCTCTCTTTTCTTATTCTATTTATTTATTTAATTACTAACACTTCTCTTCACCCCTCTCCACCTAATATCCGAATCCCCTCTTCTACTTTCTTCTCCCCTTTCTTTTTCTACTAACATAAAGGAATCTCTATACTGTGACATAGAGGATTCCTCTTTCTTTTCTTGTTTTTTTCTCTTTCATATGAGCAGGAACAAGGATAAAGGCACTCTTGTTGAAATATATCCAGAACCTGAAAGGACTCTGAAGAGAAAATTAAGAGAAGCTAAGTTACAACAATCTAAAGGTAACCTTTCAGAAATATTAGAACAAGAGAAGGAGATGGCAGCCGAAAATAATAATAATGCAAGGAGAATGCTTGGTGACTTCACAAAGCCAATGTCCAAATTTGATGGAAGAAGCATCTCCATTCCTGCCATTGGAGCTAATAATTTTGAGCTGAAACCTCAGCTAGTTGCCTTAATGCAACAAAACTGCAAGTTTTATGGACTTCTATCTGAAGATCCTTACCAGTTTTTAACTGAATTCTTGCAGATCTGTGAGACTGTAAAGACGAATGGAGTTGATCCTGAAGTCTACAGACTCATGCTTTTCCCTTTTGCTGTAAGAGACAGAGCTAGAATATGGTTGGATTCACAACCTAAGGATAGCCTGGACTCCTGGGATAAGCTGGTCACTGCCTTCTTGGATAAATTCTTTCCTCCTCAAAAGCTGAGCAAGCTGAGAGTGGATGTTCAAACCTTCAAACAAAAAGATGGTAAATCCCTCTATGAAGCTTGGGAAAGATACAAGCAGCTGACCAAAAGATGTCCATCTGACATGTTTTCAGAATGGACCATATTAGATATATTCTATTATGGTCTATCTGAATTTTCGAAAATGTCATTGGACCATTCTGCAGGTGGATCTATTCACCTAAAGAAAACGCCTGAAGAGGCTCAAGAACTCATTGACATGGTTGCAAACAACCAATTCATGTACACCTCTGAGAGGAATTCCGTGAATAATGGGATATCTCAGAAGAAAGGAGTTCTTGAAATTGATACTCTGAATGCCATATTGGCTTAGAACAAAGTGTTGACTCAGCAAGTCAACATGATCTCTCAAAGTCTAAATGGATGGCAAAATGCATCCAACAGTACTAAAGAGGCAGCTTCTGAAGAAGCTTATGATCTTGAGAACCCTGCCATGGCAGAGGTTAATTACATGGGTGAACCTTATGGAAATACCTATAACTCATCATGGAGAAATCATCCAAATTTCTCATGGAAGGATCAACAAATGCCTCAACAAGGCTTTAACAATGGTGGACGCAATAGGCTGAGCAATAGCAAGCCATATCCATCATCTTCTCAGCAACAGACAGAGAATTCTGAACAAAACACTTCTGATTTAGCTAATATAGTCTCTGATCTGTCAAAGGCCACTTTCAGTTTCACGAGTGAAACAAGATCTTCCATTAGAAATCTGGAGGCACAAGTGGGCCAGCTGAGTAAGAAAGTCATTGAAACTCCTCCCAGTATTCTCCCAAGCAACACAGAAGAGAATCCAAAAGGAGAGTGCAAGGCCATTGATGTGATCAATGTGGCCGAATGCATAAAGGAGGAGGAGGATGAAAATCCTAGTGAGGAAGACCTCCTGGGACGTCCTTCAAGCAAGAAGGAGTTTCCTATTAAGGATCCACAGGAATCTGAGGCTCATATAGAGACCATAGAGATTCCATCAAATCTCCTTCTGCCATTCATGAGCTCTGAAGACTATTCTTCCTCTGAAGAGGATGAAGATGTGACTGGAGAGCAAGTTGCTCAATATTTAGGAGCTATCATGAAGCTGAATGCCAAGTTGTTTGGTAATGAGACTTGGGAAAGTGAACCTCCCTTGCTCATTAGTGAACTAGATTCTTGGATTCCGAAAACTCTACCTCAAAAGAAACAAGATCCTGGCAAGTTCTTAATACCTTGTACCATAGGCACCATGACCTTTGAAAAGGCTCTATGTGATCTGGGATCAGGGATAAATCTTATGCCACTCTCTGTAATGGAGAAGCTGGGAATTATTGAGGTACAACCTGCCTTGTTCTCATTACAATTGGCAGACAAGTCATTGGGACAAGCTTATGGAATAGTGGAGGACGTGTTAGTAAAGGTTGAAGGCCTTTACATCCCTGCTGATTTCATAATCTTAGACACTAGGAAGGAAGAGGATGAATGCATCATCCTTGGAAGACCTTTCCTAGCCACAGCAGAAGCTGTAATAGATGTCAACAGAGGTGAATTAGTCCTTCAATTGAATGGGGACTACCTTGTGTTTAAGGCACATGGCCATCCCTCTGTGACAAAAGAGAGTAAGCATGAAGAGCTTCTCTCAGTTCAGAGTCAAGAAGAGCCCCCACAGTCAAACTCTAAGTTTGGTGTTGTGAGGCCACAACCATATTCTAAGTTTGGTGTTAAGACCCCATATCCAAACTCTAAGTTTGGTGTTGGGACTATACAACATTGACCTGATCACCTTGTGGCTTCATGAGAGCCACTGTCAAGCTATTGACATTAAAGAAGCGCTTGTTGGGAGGCAACCCAATTTTATTTATCTAATTTTTATTTTATTGTTATTTTGTGTCTTATTAGGTACATGATCATGAGGAGTCACGAAAAAATCATAAAAATTAAAAACAGAATCAAAAACAGCTGAAGAAAAAATTCACACCTTGGAGGACGCACAGGCTGGCGTTCAACGCCAGTAAGATGCATCTGGCCGGCGTTCAACGCCAGAACAGAGCATCATTCTGGTGCTGAACGCCAGAAACAAGCAACATCCTGGCGCTGAATGCCAAGAATGTGCCTAGAGAAGAAAAGCTGGCGCTGAATGCCAGTAACAAGCATGAAGCTGGCGTTCAACGCCAGAAACATGCTTTACATGGGCGTTGAACGCCCAGAATGTGCACCATACGGCGTTTAAACACCAGAATGGTGTGCAAAGGCAATTTACATGCCTATTTGGTGCAGGGATGGAATTCCTTGACACCTCAGGATCTGTGGACCCCACAGGATCCCCACCTACTATATTCCCACCTTACCTCCTAATCCTATTTTTGTGATTACTCTTCCCCATGTCACACTTTCCAACACTCTTCACCAATCACCTCAATCCCTCTTCCCAATCACCTCCTTCACCACTCACATCCATCCACTCTTCCTCATAAACCCCACCTACCTTCAAAAATTCAAAACCATTTTCCCACCCATTCCCACCCTAAATGGCCGAACAAACACTACCCCCTCTCCCTATATATACCCTTCCATTCTACTTCATTTTCACACAACAAAACCCCTTCTTCTTCACCTAGGCCGAACCTCCATCTCTCCCTCTCATCCATATTTTCTTCTTCTTCTTCTTCTCTTCTTTCTTCTCTTGCTCGAGGACGAGCAATATTTTAAGTTTGGTGTGGTAAAAAGCATAAGATTTTTTTTGTTTTTCCATTACCATCAATGGCACCTAAGGCCGGAGAATCCTCTAGAAAAGGAAAAGGGAAGACAAATGCTTCCACCTCCGAGTCATGGGAGATGGAAAGATTCATCTCCAAGAGCCACCAAGACCACTTCTATGATGTTGTGGCAAAGAAGAAGGTGATCCCTAAGGTTCCTTTCAAGCTCAAGAAAAATGAGTATCCGGAGATCCGACATGAAATCCGAAGAAGAGGTTGGGAAGTCTTAACCAACCCCATGCAATAAGTCAGAATCCTAATGGTTCAAGAGTTCTATGCCAATGCATGGATCACTAGGAACCATGATCAAAGTATGAACCCGAATCCAAAGAATTATCTCACAATGGTTCGGGGGAAATACATAGATTTTAGTCCGGAAAATGTGAGGTTGGCGTTTCACTTGCCCATGATGCAAGGAGATGTACGCCCCTACACTAGAAGGGTCAACTTTAATCAAAGGTTGGACCAAGTCCTAATGGACATATGTGTGGAAGGAGCTCAATGCAAAATAGACTCCAAAGGCAAGCCAGTTCAACTAAGAAGACCGGACCTCAAGCCTGTGGCTAGAGGATGGCTGGAGTTCATTCAACGCTCCATCATTCCCACTAGCAATCGATCTGAAGTTACTGTGGATCGGGCCATCATGATTCATAGCATCATGATTGGAGAGGAAGTAGAAGTTCATGAGGTCATCTCCAATGAATTCTACAAAATAGCCGACAAGCCCTCCACCATGGCACGGCTAGCGTTTCCTCACTTTATTTGCCATCTATGTTACTCAGCTGGAGTTATCATAGAAGGAGACATCCCCATTGAAGAGGATAAGCCCATCACCAAGAAGAGGATGGAGCAAGCAAGAGAGATCCCTCACGGTTCTCAAGAGATGCATGAGGAAGCTCATCATCAAGAAATCCCTGAGATGCCTCAAGGGATGCACTTTCCTCCCAACAACTATTGGGAGCAACTCAATACTTCCTTAGAAGATTTGAGCCACAATGTTGAACAATTAAGGGTGGAACATCATGAACACTCCATCATTCTCCATGAAATAAGAGAAGATCAAAGAGCAATGAGGGCGGAGCAACAAAGGCAAGGAAGGGACATAGAAGAGCTTAAGGACATTGTTGGTCCTTCAAGAAGAAGACGCCACTAAGGTGGATTCATTCCTTGTTCTTATTTCTTTCTGCTTTTCGGTTTTATGTTGTATGTTTATCTATGTTTTTTGTCTCTACTTCATGATAATTAGTATGTAGTAACCATGTCTTAAAGCTATGAATAAAATCCATTAATCCTTCACCTCTCTTAAATGAAAAATGTTTTAATTCAAAAGAACAAGAAGTACATGAATTTCAAATTTATCCTTGAATTTAATTTAATTATATTGATGTGGTGACAATACTTTTTGTTTTCTGAATGAATGATTGAACAGTGCATATGTCTTTTGATATTGTTGTTTATGAATGTTAAAACTGTTGGCTCTTGAAAGAATGATGAACAAAGAGAAATGTTATTGATAATCTGAAAAATCATGAAATTGATTCTTGAAGCAAGAAAAAGCAGTGAAAAACAAAAGCTTGCGAAAAAAAATGGCGAAAAAAATAAATAAAAATAAAAAGAAAAAGCAAGCAGAAAAAGCCAATAGCCCTTAAAACCAAAAGGCAAGGGTAAAAAGGGATCCAAGGATTTAAGCATCAATGGATAGGAGGGCCTAAGGAAATAAAATCCAGGCCTAAGCGGCTAAATCAAGTTGTCCCTAACCATGTGCTTGTGTTATGAAGGTCCAAGTGAAAACCTTGAGACTGAGTGGTTAAAGTCGTGATCCAAAGCAAAAGAGTGTGCTTAAGAGCTCTGGACACCTCTAACTGGGGACTCTAGCAAAGCTGAGTCACAATCTAAAAAGGTTCACCTAGTTATGTGTCTGTGGCATTTGTGTATCTGGTGGTAATACTGGAAAACAAAATGCTTAGGGCCACGGCCAAGACTCATAAATAGCTGTGTTCAAGAATCGACATGCTTAACTAGGAAAGTCAATAACACTATCCGAAATTCTAAGTTCCTAGAGAAGCCAATCATTCTAAACTTCAAAGGAAAAAGTGAGATGTCAAAACTGTTCAGAAGCAAAAAGTTACAAGTCCCGCTCATCTAATTAAATTAATATTTATTGATATTTTAGAAATTTATAGTATATTCTCTTCTTTTTATCCTAATTGATTTTCAGTTGCTTGGGGACAAGCAACAATTTAAGTTTGGTGTTGTGATGAGCGGATAATTTATACGCTTTTTGGCATTGTTTTTAGGTAGTTTTTAGTAAGTTCAAGCTACTTTTAGGGATGTTTTCATTAGTTTTTATGTTAAATTCACATTTCTGGACTTTACTATGAATTTGTGTGTTTTTCTGTGATTTCAGGTAATTTCTGACTGAAATTGAGGGATTTGAGCAAAACTCTGAAAAAGGCTGACAAAAGGACTGCTGATGCTGTTGGAATCTGACCTCCCTGCACTCGAAATGGATTTTCTGGAGCTACACAACTCCAATTGGCGCGATCTCAACGGCATTGGAAAGTAGACATCCGGAGCTTTCCAGCAATATATAATAGTCCATACTTTATTCCGAAATTGACGATGTAACTTGGCGTTGAACGCCAAGTACATGCTGCTGTCTGGAGTTAAACGCCAGAAAAACGTCATGATCCGGAGTTGAACGCCCAAAACACGTTATAACTTGGAGTTCAACTCCAAGAAAAGCCTCAGCTCGTGGATAGATCAAGCTCAGCCCAAGCATACACCAATTGGGCCCCGGAAGTGGATTTATGCATCAATTACTTACTCATGTAAACCCTAGTAGCTAGTCTAATATAAATAGGATAAGTTACTGTTGTATTAGACATCTTTTGACAGTTTAATCTTTGACTATTTAGTCTTTGATAATTCGGTCCTTTGATCACTCAGGGGGCTGGCCATTCGGCCATGCCTGAACCTTTTACTTATGTATTTTCAACAGTGGAGTTTCTGCACACCATAGATTAAGGGTGTGGAGCTCTGCTGTACCTAAAGTTTCAATACAATTATTATTACTTTCTATTCAATTCTCTTCTATCCTTATTCCAAGATATACGTTACACTTAACTTTGATGAATGTGATGATCTGTGACACTCATCATCATTCTCACCTATGAACGCGCGTGACTGACAACCACTTTCGTTCTACTCTAGGCCGGGCGCATATCTCTTAGATTCCCCAACAGAATCTTCATGGTATAAGCTAGATAGATGGCGGCATTCATGAGGATCCGAAAAGTCTAAACCTTGTCTATGGTATTTCGAGTAGGATTCTGGGATTGAATGACTGTGACGAGCTTCAAACTCCTGAAGGCTGGGCGTGATGACAAGCGCAAAAGAATCAAGGGATTCTATTCCAACCTGATTGAGAACCGACAGATGATTAGCCGTGCTGTGACAGAGCATAGGAACGTTTTCACTGAGAGGATGGGATGTAGCCATTGACAACGGTGATGCCCTACATACAGCTTGCCATGGAAAAGAGTGGAAGGATTGGAAGAATGTAATAAGAAAATAGAGATACGAGAGGAGCGCAACATCTTCACACACTTATCTAAAATTCCCACTATTGCTTTACATAAGTATTTCTATCCCTTTTTATTTTCTATTTATTATTGATTGTCGAAACCCATAAACCAATTAAATCTGCCTAACTGAGATTTACAAGGTGACCATAGCTTGCTTCATACCAACAATCTTTGTGGGACGACCCTTACTCACATAAGGTATTACTTGGATGACCCAGTACACTTGCTGGTAAAGTTGAACAGAGTTGTGGAAAGAAAAATCTTCTCTAACAGAGCCTGGAATTATTGTTGATCACAATTTTGTCCACCAGGGATCACCTCAAGGAAGCATTGGATCAATTTCAAGCAACCATGGAGTGTGTTGTGCAACAAGTGGAAAGAGTGGAAAACATTGAACCACCACAACTCTACCAAGAAGAACCATCTTCCTACTATGAACCCTTCCCCCAAAATGATGAACCCTTCCACCCATCCCAACCTCTAATGGATGAAACCCTTGGTGTTCTTGTTCAAGGGCAAGAAGAGATGAAAAGGGATGTGCAAAATTTCATGGCCGCCTTGGATGCGGTAACAAATCAATTAGCCTCCCAATGCTTGAACACTCAAGGAACTCACATGGATCAAGAAGAGCATAGCATGAATGAGAGATTGGAAACTCCGGTGGGAAATGAAGGAAGTTGCTTTGTATTGGAACAATTGGAGGAAGCTTTAATTGTTGAAGACGAGGAAGAAGCGGTAGAAGACTTAGGAGATGCGGAGCCTCCTTGGGAACATAGAGTTGAAGAAAACCCCTCCAAGATGATTGAAATTGATGCTAGGGAGGAAAGTGCACACCTTCCAAGGCATACTCCATATGAAGACTTGGATGGGATAGAGCAAGGATTGAGTTCCCTTGGTAACGAAGATCAAGCATCAAGTCTTAGTGGTGAAGAATCCTTTGAACATGAAGAACCTTCTCCGGTTGGATTTGAAAGCGTTGAGGAGGTAAATTTTTCTCACCCTCCCTATTATGATTTGAGTAAAGGAAAAGGTTTAGATAAAATTGTTGAACAAAGGATTGAGATTAAGAGATCTTGTAAAGAGGTGGAAGTCCGTAGAAATAGAAGAACGGGGGTTGGTTATGCTTTATCAAGATCTTTGGAAGCATCTTTGCCTAGGTTTCCATCTACACCTTCATTTGAGTGGGTGAAATTCATTTCTATTAGCTTTATTATCCCACTTGAATATGGTTTGCTTGAAACGGATGGCCAACTTAGGGAAGTTTGTGGGATGAAGCGTAAGTGGAAAAGGTTTTGTGGTGGGCGTTGCAAATCAAGGCTCATTTTGGTTGATACTTCAAGAGTTGAATACAAAGGTGGGAATAGTGCTCAAATAGATAGATCTAGGAGGTTTGTTGGCCACTATATAGAGAATTCACCCTACTTACCACCCGGATGGACTAATAATGATAATCAACTTCAAGACGGGTGTGAAAATAAAGTGTGGGATCCCGGATCACAAGAAGAGGATCAATTTTGGGAGCCCCAAGCTTGTGAAGAACTCCACAAGACTTATCTCAATCCATGAAGAATCTTGGGGCACAATGGAGAACCAAGCATTGGTGGGAGTTCCAAGATGAATTCAAGCACAAGCCACCTTGAGAGGAGCTCCCCATAAGTCCAACTTAAGGACAATAAATAAAAGTGCTAGGTGGGAGACACCCCACCATGGTAAACTCTTTCCATACTCTTTTAGTTTGTTAATAAGTGAATTGAGTTGCCATTGTAGGTAGATTCTCATTTTCAATTTTATCTTTTGTAAATATTGGTAGAATTAGTTTAATTTATTGTTTTTATTGTTTTATTGAGTTTAGTTAGTGGTATAGTATGTTGAATAAGGTTCTAGTGTGTTTTGGTAGCTGTTTGGAGGATTGAAAGGCTTGGATTGGTGCAAGAACTTAAAAAAAAAAGAAAAAAAATTTTGAAAAACAGAACACCATCCACGCGCACGCGCACATAACGCATACGCGCACCTGAGCATCTTTCGACCATCCATGCGGACGCGCACTGTACGCGTACGCGTGGATGCAAAATTTCACCTCCAGCCAAAAACCCGAGAGTTAGGCCTGCACTGTGCGAACATTGGGCCTAAGGCACAAGTCTATGCACGCGTGCGCGCACCTGGCGCGTACGCGCAAACGACCTTAAAAATGCAATGCACGCGCACGCACCAGGCGCATGTGCGCGTCGATTGCACAATCTGTACCCCCGGTACTTTTACCCGAGAGTTGTGCCACTTTTGGGCCAACATTATGCCTCCGGCCTAACTCGATGCACGCGTGCGCACACCTGGCGTGTACGCGTCCTTCAACCAATATGCACATCGACGCGTAAGCGCGGATGACGCGTACGCATCGGTAAAAAAAAAGAGTTTTTTTTCTCATCTTCCATTTTCTTTTGATCATTACATTCACATACTTCTACTCTTTCCATTTTCATTTTGTTTCTATAGCATGTTTTCAGTTTTTTTCTAAGTGTCCTTTCAATAATGGTGTTGAATTCTTATACTCAATTATTGAGACTCTCTTGCTTTATCTTGGTGCTTTGTGACCTGTTTAACATTAATTGAAATATTTTGTTCCACACACAAGGTAGTGCTTTAGTCCTTCCTAACTCATTGTCCTTTATTTTTGTGCTTCATCATCATTGAGTTAGGTTGGGACCAACTGCCCTCATGCTTATCACTAATCTTGTTTGTGTCAATTCTTATTTGATCTTGATGCTCAAAATGTTTTTCATGCTTTAACTTTACTCTTGCATCAAGTGTCAATTGATATGCCTTTTGCTTATATTGATTTCTCACTCACATGTTGTAGCTACCATGTAGTAGGGAATCATATTCTTGTTTGGCATTAGCCCCCGCCTATGTTCTAATTGCTTTGATATCTTTGTCATAGGCTTAATATTTCTTTCCTTTTCTTTCCTTCTAGGTTGGCCACGAAGAAGGGAAAAAGGAAAAGTTTCTAAATGGGGCAACAAACAAGTCATCTGCATAACCATTTGAGGAGCTCATCAATTGTAGCAACCCGTCCACCTTGCTCTTCTTTGCATGCACCGAGGACGGTGCAATCTTCAAGTGTGGGGAGGTCGTTCGACCGATCTCCATGGGTAAAAATTTCTTTTTCAACACCAATGTTAGTTAGTTATTGCATTTGCATGCTAGGTTGCATGTTAGTTAGAATTTGTACATATTTTTACCACTTCTTTTTTGGTTAGGACTACTTGGTTAGGGTGATGATTTCCTTTCCAAGAAACTATTTTAGGGCACCCTACCAATTTGAAAAAAATACTTTGTGGAACTCGCTTGAAAGAATATATTTTGGAACATGGATTTTGAGTTAAGAACACAAGCTTGCGAGTTTTGAGCCTAATGGTGTGGTTACATCTTATAACCACTTATTTTCCTTCTTGTGTGCATTATTCTCTTTCTATGATTGTAATCTTTGAATTGTTTGATTCTATATGTCCATTATTCCTTGTATTCATGCATTTATATGATTGAGGCCATCATTTCATTAGCTCACTTATCCAGATAGCCTTACCTTTTACTCTCCTTTGTTAGCCGATTTTGAGCCTACGCTTAACCCACTTGTTCTTTAATTTAGCACATTACAAGCCTTAAAGCGGAAAACAATGAATGTCCTTTATTTGGATCTTTGATTGGCTTAGGCTAGTGAGTGTGAGTGTCATCCAAGAGTGGGAAAACTTTGGGACATTGGTTGGGCTAAAAGGGGGTGTTTGTGTTTTGTATTTTTATATTGGGGAATTGGGTACATACTCATGTATTGATTAAATGTATAGACCTTATGTATTGATGTTCTTGTGTATAGTTTGAAAGAAAAAGAAAAAATGAAAAGAAAAAAAAGAAATAAAAGTGAGAAAGAAAAAAAAAGGAAAAGAAAAAAAATGTATATAGAAAAAGAAAGAAAAAAAAGAAAAGCAATAAAGGGGACAAAATGCCCCAAAGTGAAGCTCAATAAGAATCAATGCATAAGTGTTGTGGAATGAAAAGAAAATGCATGAGTATGTGAAAAAGTGAGGAATGGGTAGTTAGATTAGTACTTAATTGTATTAGGTCATTATATAGGTTATGTGGGAAGGTCTAGGTTAATCAAAGATTCAAACCCTAGTCCACTAGCCATATATGACCCTACCTTAACCCTAGCCCCATTACAACCTAAAGATAAGACCTCATGATAATTGTATGCATGCATGAAATAATTATTGATTGTTAGATGAAAAACAAATTTTGGAAAGCATGATTAGGGGAGAATTGAGAGAATCGACCCTATACACTTGAGCGACTAGAGTGCAAACACTTCCGGTGAGGGTTCGATGCTCAATTCCTTGATTCTCGGCTTTCATGAGCTTTCTTGTCGCAAGTCTACTTGAACTTCATTTTGATATTCGAATTGGTAGGATTCATGAATCGTTATATGATCTTGGCCCTACTTGTGCATGTATGACTTGGAGGATTGATTTATTTTTAACCAAGTAGGTAAAACCATTTTTGCATTTAGTTGCATATAGTTTAGGTTGCATATAGTTTATTTACATTGAATAAATGTTGATACCCTTTGTTTCTCTCTTGGCTTAAGCATGAGGACATGCTTGGTTTAAGTGTGGGGAGGTTGATAAACCCCATTTGTAGGGCTTATCTTATGCTTGATTTAGGGGATTTTATAACCTTTTACCCACATTTATTCAATGAAATAGCATGGTTTTATAACTTCTCCTTTAATTGTGCTTAAGAGTGAAAACATGCTTTTTAGGACTTAAAATAGCTAAATCTAATTCACCTTGATTCCATTAGATGCCTTGATATGTTTTTTTAAGTGATTTAAGGTTTAGGAGGCAAAGATTGGATCAAGGGAATGAAGAAAGAAGCATGAAAAGTTGGAGAACTCATGAAGAAATGAAAGAACCGGAAAGCTATCAAGCCAACCTCTTCGCACTTAAACGACCATAACTTGAGCTACAGAGGTCCAAATGATGCGGTTTCAGTTGGGTTAGAAAGCTAACATCCGGGGCTTCGAAACGATATAAGATTTACCATAGTTGCATCGCACATAGGGGCGCGCACGCGCACAGTACGCGGACGCGCCGATGGTGGCACATTACCCACTTAATGCAACACATGGCCAGCGATTTTAGAAGCCTTGTGGGCCCAATCCAACTCATTTCTGATGCTATTTAAGCCAAGGATTGAAGAGGAATCAACATACTTTTTACCATTAGTCATAGTTTAGTTGTAGAAGTAGTTTCTAGAGAGAGAAGCTCTCACTTCTCTCTAGGATTAGGATTAGGATTAGGTTTAGTTCTTAGATCTAGGTTTTCATTCATCTTCTTCTACTTCTATCTTCTCAATTTCTTGTTGTTACATTCATTCTTCTTCCATTCTTTTATTGTAATTTCCTTCATGTTGTTCTTGCATTTTGTTGTAGATCTACTATTGTTCCTTCCATTTTCTTTCAATTCAATAAGAGGTAATTCATAATAATTGTTCTTCTTTGCTTTTCTATTGTTGATCTCTTGCCTTTGTAGTTAGATCTCTCTTTAATTCTTGCAATTTATGTTGTTTACTTTTATTGCCTTTTATGTGTTTGTTGAAATGCCTCTTCTAGATATAGTATAAATTTTGTTCCTCTTGGCTTAGGTAGAGTAATTAGTGACACTTGAGTTATCTAATTCCTTTGTTGATTGGTAATTGGAGAGATTGCTAATTGGTTTGGAGTGCACTAAAGCTAGTCTTCCCTTGGGAGTTGGCTAGAACTTGTGGCTCAAGTCAATTCATGCACTTGACTTTCCTTTGTTTAGTAAGGGTTAACTAAGTGGTAGCAATGAACAATTCTCATCACAATTAAAAAGGATAACTAGGATAGGACTTCTAGTTCTCATACCTTCCCAAGAGCCTTTTATAGTTGTTAGTTTACTTTCTTGCCATTTATCTTTCATGCTTCTTATCCAAAACCCCAAAACACATTTCTAACCAATAACAAGGTACTTTATTGTAATTCCTAGGGAGAATGACCCGAGGTTTGAATACTTCGGTTATTAATTTTAGGGGTTTGTTACTTGTGACAAACAATCTTTTGTATGAAAGGATTATTGTTGGTTTAGAAACTATACTTGCAACGAGAATTCATTTGTGAAATTCTAAACCGTCAAAAATCCAATCATCAAAATGGCGCCGTTGCCGAGGAGTTGCAATGGTGTTATGTTATTGGTTATTGTATATATGTGAATATTGTGAATATGTTTGCTTTTTGCTTCTTTGTTAGTTTTTAGTTTGTTCTCTTTATTTGTTACTATTTTTTGTTTTTGCCCTCTCTTACTATCATGAATTCTCACTTTGGCTATGAGTGTGATTACAACTATGTTGTAGGTGATGAGGACTATAATGGAGATGTGTATCAAGGATGGGATAACCAAAGGTGGGAGGAGCCATATGCATATGATCAATCCTCATGGCAACAACCTCCACCAATGCACTATGAAGAAGAGCCATTCTATGATGCATATCAATCCAATGGCTATGGTGAATCTCCTTGTGACTTTCAAGAACCACCACCATATGCCTATGATCCATATCCTCAACATAACTCTCAACCATACTCACAAGCCCCTTCTTACCAACCACCTTCATATGACCCTAATCCATATCCACCCTACCAACAACCATATGAACCATATGAACCACATATAGAGCCACCACCACTCCAACATCAATATTTTCAAGAGCCACCTCCAATAAATGACAATTTTCAACCACAAGATGAATTTTACCTTCCACCACAACCTCACATGGAAGAATATTCATTTTCATCGATCCAAGAGTCATATGATCCCTACCATAATATCCAAGCGGAACAAGAGTCACGGGATTGATGAGCGGATAATTTATACGCTTTTTGGCATTGTTTTTAGGTAGTTTTTAGTAAGTTCAAGCTACTTTTAGGGATGTTTTCATTAGTTTTTATGTTAAATTCACATTTCTGGACTTTACTATGAGTTTGTGTGTTTTTCTGTGATTTCAGGTAATTTCTGGCTGAAATTGAGGGATTTGAGCAAAACTCTGAAAAAGGCTGACAAAAGGACTGCTGATGCTGTTGGAATCTGACCTCCCTGCACTCGAAATGGATTTTCTGGAGCTACGGAACTCCAATTGGCGCGTCCTCAACGGCGTTGGAAAGTAGACATCCAGAGCTTTCCAGAAATATATAATAGTCTATACTTTATTCGGAAATTGATGACGTAACATGGCGTTGAACGCCAAGTACATGCTGCTGTCTGGAGTTAAACGCCAGAAAATCGTCATGATCCGGAGTTGAACGCCCAAAACACGTTATAACTTGGAGTTCAACTCCAAGAAAAGCCTCAGCTCGTGGATAGATCAAGCTCAGCCCAAGCATACACCAAGTGGGCCCCAGAAGTGGATTTATGCATCAATTATTTACTCATGTAAACCCTAGTAGCTAGTCTAGTATAAATAGGATAAGTTACTGTTGTATTAGACATCTTTTGACAGTTTAATCTTTGACTGTTTAGTCTTTGATAATTTGATCCTTTGATCACTCAGGGGGCTGGCCATTCGGCCATGCCTGAACCTTTTACTTATGTATTTTCAACAGTGGAGTTTCTGCACACCATAGATTAAGGGTGTGGAGCTCTGCTGTACCTCAAGTTTCAATACAATTATTATTACTTTCTATTCAATTCTCTTCTATCCTTATTCCAAGATATACGTTACACTTAACTTTGATGAATGTGATGATCCGTGACACTCATCATCATTCTCACCTATGAACGCGCGTGACTGACAACCACTTTCGTTCTACTCTAGGCCGGGCGCATATCTCTTAGATTCCCCAATAGAATCTTCGTGGTATAAGCTAGATAGATGGCGGCATTCATGAGGATCCGGAAAGTCTAAACCTTGTCTATGGTATTTCGAGTAGGATTCTGGGATTGAATGACTGTGACGAGCTTCAAACTCCTGAAGGCTGGGCGTGATGACAAGCGCAAAAGAATCAAGGGATTCTATTCCAACCTGATTGAGAACCGACAGATGATTAGCCGTGCTGTGACAGAGCATAGGAACGTTTTCACTGAGAGGATGGGATGTAGCCATTGACAACGGTGATGCCCTACATACAGCTTGCCATGGAAAATAGTAGGAAGGATTGGAAGAATGTAATAAGAAAATAGAGATACGGGAGGAGCACAGTATCTTCACACACTTATCTGAAATTCCCACTATTACTTTACATAAGTATTTCTATCCCTTTTTATTTTCTATTTATTATTGATTTTCGAAACCCATAAACCAATTAAATCTGCCTAACTGAGATTTACAAGGTGACCATAGCTTGCTTCATACCAACAATCTCTGTGGGATCGACCCTTACTCACGTAAGGTATTACTTGGATGACCCAGTACACTTGCTGGTAAAGTTGAACGGAGTTGTGGAAAGAAAAAGCTTCTCTAACAGAGCCTGGAATTATTGTTGATCGCAATTTCGTCCACCAAGTTTTTGGTGCCGTTGCCGGGGAACAATCAATTTCAAACAACAATTTCACAATTGTTTCCAGACCACAATGGTGCCAAGTTTTAATCCGGCAACAACACTAAGTTTTTGGCGCCGTTGCCGGGATTGTTCGAGTATGGACAACTGACGGTTCATCTTGTTGCTCAGATTAGGTAATTTTCTTTTCAAAAATCTTTTTCAAAATTTTTCTTTTCTTTTTCGTTTTTCTAACCATGTTTTTCGAAAAAATTAAAATAAAAATACAAAAAAATTAGAAAATCATAAAAATAAAAAATATTTTGTGTTTCTTGTTTGAGTCTTGTGTTAATTTTTAAGTTTGGTGTCAATTGCATGCTTTTAAAATTTTTCTTGCATATTTTTCGAAAATCTCATGCATTCATAGTGTTCTTGGTGTTCATCTTGACATTCATAGCATTCTTGCATGCATTCATTGTTTTGATCTAAAAATTTCATGCATTGAGTATTTTTGTTGTTTTTCTCTCTCATTAATAAAAATTTCAAAAATCAAAAAATATCTTTTCCTTATTGTTCTCATAATTTTCGAAAATTTGAGTTGACTTAGTCAAAAATTTTCAAAATTAGTTGTTTCTTACAAGTCAAGTCAAATTTTCAATTTTAAAAAAAATCTTATCTTTTCAAAATCTTTTTCAAAAATTATATCTTTTTCATTTTTTCTCATTTTTCGAAAATTTCAAAAATCTTTTTCAAAATATTTTCAAAATCTTTTTCTTATCTTTATATCAAATTTTCGAAAATTCACTAATAATTAATGTGATTGATTCAAAAATTTGAAGTTTGTTACTTTCTTGTTAAGAAAGGTTCAATCTTTAAGTTCTAGAATCTTATCTTGTAGTTTCTTGTTAGTGAAGTAAGTAATTTCAAATTTAAAAATTAAATCTTTTTATCTCTTATCTTATCTTTTTCAAAAATTTTATCTTTTTCAAAATTTGATTTCAAAATATCTTATCTAACCTCTTATCCTCTTATCTTTTCAAATTTGATTTTAATATCTTTTTCAATCAACCAACTAACTTCTTGTTTGTTTCTTATCTTTTTCAAAACCACTTAACTACTTTTTCCTCTCTAATTTTCGAAAATATCTCATCTCTTTTTCAAAAATTCTTTTTTGTTTTAAATTTTAATTTTAATCTTATCTTATCTTTAATTTTCGAAAATTACTAACCCCTTTTTCAAAATTGTTTTCGAAATTCTCCCTCTCTTTTCTTATTCTATTTATTTATTTAATTACTAACACTTCTCTTCACCCCTCTCCACCTAATATCCGAATCCCCTCTTCTACTTTCTTCTCCCCTTTCTTTTTCTACTAACATAAAGGAATCTCTATACTGTGACATAGAGGATTCCTCTTTCTTTTCTTGTTTTCTTCTCTTTCATATGAGCAGTAACAAGGATAAAGGCACTCTTGTTGAAATAGATCCAGAACCTGAAAGGACTCTGAAGAGAAAATTAAGAGAAGCTAAGTTACAACAATCTAAAGGTAACCTTTCAGAAATATTAGAACAATAGAAGGAGATGGCAGCCGAAAATAATAATAATGCAAGGAGAATGCTTGGTGACTTCACAAAGCCAAAGTCCAAATTTGATGGAAGAAGCATCTCCATTCCTGCCATTGGAGCCAATAATTTTGAGCTGAAACCTCAGCTAGTTGCTTTAATGCAACAAAACTGCAAGTTTTATGGACTTCTATCTGAAGATCCTTACCAGTTTTTAACTGAATTCTTGCAGATCTGTGAGACTGTAAAAACGAATGGAGTTGATCCTGAAGTCTACAGACTCATGCTTTTCCCTTTTGCTGTAAGAGACAGAGCTAGAATATGGTTGGATTCACAACCTAAGGATAGCCTGGACTCCTGGGATAAGTTGGTCACTGCCTTCTTGGATAAATTCTTTCCTCCTCAAAAGCTGAGCAAGCTGAGAGTGGATGTTCAAATCTTCAAACAAAAAGATAGTGAATCCCTCTATGAAGCTTGGGAAAGATACAAGCAGCTGACAAAAAGATGTCCATCTGACATGTTTTCAGAATGGACCATATTAGATATATTATATTATGGTCTATCTAAATTTTCGAAAATGTCATTGGACCATTCTGCAGGTGGATCTATTCACCTAAAGAAAACGCCTGAAGAGGCTCAAGAACTCATTGACATGGTTGCAAACAACTAATTCATGTACACCTCTGAGAGGAATTCCGTGAATAATGGGATATCTCAGAAGAAAGGAGTTCTTGAAATTGATACTCTGAATGCCATATTGGCTCAGAACAAAGTGTTGACTCAGCAAGTCAACATGATCTCTCAAAGTCTGAATGGATGGCAAAATGCATCCAACAGTACTAAAGAGGCAGCTTCTGAAGAAGCTTATGATCCTGAGAACCCTGCCATGGCAGAGGTTAATTACATGGGTGAACCTTATGGAAACACCTATAACTCATCATGGAGAAATCATCCAAATTTCTCATGGAAGGATCAACAAAAGCCTCAACAAGGCTTTAACAATGGTGGACGCAATAGGCTGAGCAATAGCAAGCCATATCCATCATCTTCTCAGCAACAGACAGAGAATTCTGAACAAAACACTTCTAATTTAGCTAATATAGTCTCTGATCTGTCATAGGCCACTTTCAGTTTCATGAGTGAAACAAGATCCTCCATTAGAAATCTGGAGGCACAAGTGGGCCAGCTGAGTAAGAAAGTCATTGAAACTCCTCCCAGTATTCTCCCAAGCAACACAGAAGAGAATCCAAAAGGAGAGTGCAAGGCCATTGATGTGATCAATGTGGCCGAATGCATAAGGGAGGAGGAGGACGAAAATCCTAGTGAGGAAGACCTCCTGGGACGTCCTTCAAGCAAGAAGGAGTTTCCTATTAAGGATCCACAGGAATCTGAGGCTCATATAGAGACCATAGAGATTCCATCAAATCTCCTTCTGCCATTCATGAGCTCTGAAGACTATTCTTCCTCTGAAGAGGATGAAGATGTGACTGGAGAGCAAGTTGCTCAATATTTAGGAGCTATCATGAAGCTGAATGCCAAGTTGTTTGGTAATGAGACTTGGGAAAGTGAACCTCCCTTGCTCATTAGTGAACTAGATTCTTGGATTCAGAAAACTCTACCTCAAAAGAAACAAGATCCTGGCAAGTTCTTAATACCTTGTACCATAGGCACCATGACCTTTGAAAAGGCTCTATATGATCTAGGGTCAGGGATAAATCTTATGCCACTCTCTATAATGGAGAAGCTGGGAATCATTGAGGTATAACCTGCCTTGTTCTCATTATAATTGGCAGACAAGTCATTGAGACAAGCTTATGGAATAGTGGAGGACGTGTTAGTAAAGGTTGAAGGCCTTCACATCCCTGCTGATTTCATAATCTTAGACACTAGGAAGGAAGAGGATGAATGCATCATCCTTGGAAGACCTTTCCTAGCCACAGCAGAAGCTGTAATAGATGTCAACAGAGGTGAATTAGTCCTTTAATTGAATGGGGACTACCTTGTGTTTAAGGCACATGGCCATCCCTCTGTGACAAAAGAGAGTAAGCATAAAGAGCTTCTCTCAGTTCAGAGTCAAGAAGAGCCCCCACAGTCAAACTCTAAGTTTGGTGTTGTGAGGCCACAACCAAATTCTAAGTTTGGTGTTAAGACCCCATATCCAAACTCTAAGTTTGGTGTTGGGACTATACAACATTGACCTGATCACCTTATGGCTCCATGAGAGCCACTGTCAAGCTATTGACATTAAAGAAGCGCTTGTTGGGAGGCAACCCAATTTTATTTATCTAATTTTTATTTTATTATTATTTTGTGTCTTATTAGGTACATGATCATGAGGAGTCACGAAAAAATCATAAAAATTAAAAACAGAATCAAAAACAGCGGAAGAAAAAATTCACACCATGGAGGACGCACAGGCTGGCATTCAACGCCAGTAAGATGCATCTGGCCGGCGTTCAACGCCAGAACAGAGCATCATTCTGGCACTGAACGCCAGAAACAAGCAACATCCTGGCGCTGAACGCCAGGAATGTGCCTAGAGAAGAAAAGCTGGCACTGAACGCCAGTAACAAGCATGAAGCTGGCGTTCAACGCCAGAAACATGCTTTACATGGGCGTTGAACGCCCAAAATGTGCACCACACAGCGTTTAAACGCCAGAATGGTGTGCAAAGGCAATTTACATGCCTATTTGGTGCAGGGATGAATTCCTTGACACCTCAGGATCTGTGGACCCCACAGGATCACCTCAAGATCTGTGGACCCCACAGGATCCCCACCTACTATATTCCCACCTTACCTCCTAATCCTATTTTTGTGATTACTCTTCCCCATGTCACACTTTCCAACACTCTTCACCAATCACCTCAATCCCTCTTCCCAATCACCTCCTTCACCACTCACATCCATCCACTCTTCCCCATAAACCCCACCTACCTTCAAAAATTCAAAACCATTTTCCCACCCATTCCCACCCTAAATGGCCGAACAAACACTACCCCCTCTCCCTATATATACCCTTCCATTCTACTTCATTTTCACACAACAAAACCCCTTCTTCTTCACCTAGGCCGAACCTCCATCTCTCCCTCTAATCCATATTTTCTTCTTCTTCTTCTTCTCTTCTTTCTTCTCTTGCTCGAGGACGAGCAATATTTTAAGTTTGGTGCAGTAAAAAGCATAAGATTTTTTTTGTTTTTCCATTACCATCAATGGCACCTAAGGCCGGAGAATCCTCTAGAAAAGGAAAAGGGAAGACAAAAGCTTCCACCTCCGAGTCATGGAAGAAGGAAAGATTCATCTCCAAGAGCCATCAAGACCACTTCTATGATGTTGTGGCAAAGAAGAAGGTGATCCCTAAGGTCCCTTTCAAGCTCAAGAAAAATGAGTATCCAGAGATCCCCACCTTATTTGCCATCTATATTACTCAGCTGGAGTTATCATAGAAGGAGACATCCCCATTGAAGAGGATAAGCCCATCACCAAGAAGAGGATGAAGCAAGCAAGAGAGATCCCTCACAGTTCTCAAGAGATGCATGAGGAAGCTCATCATCAAGAAATCCCTGAGATGCCTCAAGGGATGCACTTTCCTCCCAACAACTATTGGGAGCAACTCAATACTTCCTTAGAAGATTTGAGCCACAATGTTGAACAATTAAGGGTGGAACATCATGAACACTCCATCATTCTCCATGAAATAAGAGAAGATCAAAGAGCAATGAGGGAGGAGCAACAAAGGCAAGGAAGGGACATAGAAGAGCTTAAGGACATTGTTGGTCCTTCAAGAAGAAGACGCCACTAAGGTGGATTCATTCCTTGTTCTTATTTCTTTCTGCTTTTCGGTTTTATGTTGTATGTTTATCTATGTTTTGTGTCTCTACTTCATGATCATTAGTATGTAGTAACCATGTCTTAAAGCTATGAATAAAATCCATTAATCCTTCACCTCTCTTAAATGAAAAATGTTTTAATTCAAAAGAACAAGAAGTACATGAATTTCGAATTTATCCTTGAATTTAATTTAATTATATTGATGTGGTGACAATACTTTTTGTTTTCTAAATGAATGATTGAACAGTGCATATGTCTTTTGATATTGTTGTTTATGAATGTTAAAACTGTTGGCTCTTGAAAGAATGATGAACAAAGAGAAATGTTATTGATAATCTGAAAAATCATGAAATTGATTCTTGAAGCAAGAAAAAGCAGTGAAAAACAAAAGCTTGCGAAAAAAAAGGCGAAAAAAAATAAATAAAAAGAAAAAGAAAAAGCAAGCAAAAAAAGCCAATAGCCCTTAAAACCAAAAGGCAAGGGTAAAAAGGGATCCAAGGCTTTAAGCATCAATGGATAGGAGGGCCTAAGGAAATAAAATCCAGGCCTAAGCGGCTAAATCAAGCTGTCCCTAACCATGTGCTTGTGTCATGAAGGTCCAAGTGAAAAGCTTGAGACTGAGTGGTTAAAGTCGTGATCCAAAGCAAAAGAGTGTGCTTAAGAGCTCTGGACACCTCTAACCGGGGACTCTAGCAAAGCTGAGTCACAATCTAAAAAGGTTCACCTAGTTATGTGTCTGTGGCATTTGTGTATCTGGTGGTAATACTGGAAAACAAAATGCTTAGGGCCACGGCCAAGACTCATAAATAGCTGCGTTCAAGAATCGACATGCTTAACTAGGAAAGTCAATAACACTATCCGAAATTCTAAGTTCCTAGAGAAGCCAATCATTCTAAACTTCAAAGGAAAAAGTGAGATGCCAAAACTGTTCAGAAGCAAAAAGCTACAAGTCCCGCTCATCTAATTAAATTAATATTCATTGATATTTTAGAAATTTATAGTATATTCTCTTCTTTTTATCCTAATTGATTTTCAATTGCATGGGGACAAGCAACAATTTAAGTTTGGTGTTGTGATGAGCGGATAATTTATACGCTTTTTGGCATTGTTTTTAGGTAGTTTTTAGTAAGTTCAAGCTACGTTTAGGGATGTTTTCATTAGTTTTTATGTTAAATTCACATTTCTGGACTTTACTATGAGTTTGTGTGTTTTTCTGTGATTTCAGGTAATTTCTGGCTGAAATTGAGGGATTTGAGCAAAACTCTGAAAAAGGCTAACAAAAGGACTCCTGATGCTGTTGGAATCTGACCTCCCTGCACTCGAAATGGATTTTCTGGAGCTACGGAACTCCAATTGGCGCGTCCTCAACGGCTTTGGAAAGTAGACATCCAGAGCTTTCCAGAAATATATAATAGTCTATACTTTATTCGGAAATTGATGACGTAACATGGCGTTGAACGCCAAGTACATGCTGCTGTCTGGAGTTAAACGCCAGAAAAACGTCATGATCCGGAGTTGAACGCCCAAAACACGTTATAACTTGGAGTTCAACTCCAAGAAAAGCCTCATCTCGTGGATAGATCAAGCTCAGCCCAAGCATACACCAAGTGGGCCCCAGAAGTGGATTTATGCATAAATTATTTACTCATGTAAACCCTAGTAGCTAGTCTAGTATAAATAGGATAAGTTACTGTTGTATTAGACATCTTTTGACAGTTTAATCTTTGACTGTTTAGTCTTTGATAATTCGATCCTTTGATCACTCAGGGGGCTGGCCATTCGGCCATGCCTGAACCTTTTACTTATGTATTTTCAACAGTGGAGTTTCTGCACACCATAGATTAAGGGTGTGGAGCTCTGCTGTACCTCAAGTTTCAATACAATTATTATTACTTTCTATTCAATTCTCTTCTATCCTTATTCCAAGATATACGTTACACTTAACTTTGATGAATGTGATGATCCGTGACACTCATCATCATTCTCGCCTATGAACGCGCGTGACTGACAACCACTTTCGTTCTACTCTAGGCCGGGCGCATATCTCTTAGATTCCCCAACAGAATCTTCGTGGTATAAGCTAGATAGATGGCGGCTTTTATGAGGATCCGGAAAGTCTAAACCTTGTCTATGGTATTCCGAGTAGGATTCTGGGATTGAAGGACTGTGACGAGCTTTAAACTCCTGAAGGCTGGGCGTGATGACAAGCGCAAAAGAATCAAGGGATTCTATTCCAACCTGATTGAGAACCGACAGATGATTAGCCATGCTGTGACAGAGCATAGGAACGTTTTCACTGAGAGGATGGGATGTAGCCATTGACAACGGTGATGCCCTACATACGCTTGCCATGGAAAAGATTAGGATGGATTGGAAGAATGTAATAAGAAAATAGAGATACGAGAGGAGCACAACATCTTCACACACTTATCTGAAATTCCCACTATTGCTTTACATAAGTATTTCTATCCCTTTTTATTTTCTATTTATTATTGATTTTCGAAACCCATAAACCAATTAAATCTGCCTAACTGAGATTTACAAGGTGACCATAGCTTGCTTCATACCAATAATCTCTGTGGGACGACCCTTACTCACGTAAGGTATTACTTGGATGACCCAGTAGACTTGCTGGTAAAGTTGAACAGAGTTGTGGAAAGAAAAAACTTCTCTAACAGAGCCTGGAATTATTGTTGATCATAATTTCGTCCACCAGGGATCACCTCAAGGAAGCATTGGATCAATTTCAAGCAACCATGGAGTGTGTTGTGCAACAAGTGGAAAGAGTGAAAAACATTGAACCACCACAACTCTACCAAGAAGAACCATCTTCCTACTATGAACCCTTCCCCCAAAATGATGAACCCTTCCACCCACCCCAACCTCTAATGGATGAAACCCTTGGTGTTCTTGTTCAAGGGCAAGAAGAGATGAAAAGGGATGTGCAAAATTTCATGGCCGCCTTGGATGCGGTAACAAATCAATTAGCCTCCCAATGCTTGAACACTCAAGGAACTCACATGGATCAAGAAGAGCATAGCATGAAGGAGAGATTGGAAACTCCGGTGGGAAATGAAGGAAGTTGCTTTGTATTGGAACAATTGGAGGAAGCTTTAATTGTTGAAGACGAGGAAGAAGCGGTAGAAGACTTAGGAGATGTGGAGCCTCCATGGGAACATAGAGTTAAAGAAAACCCCTCAAAGATGATTGAAATTGATGCTAGGGAGGAAAGTGCACACCTTCCAAGGCATACTCCATATGAAGACTTGGATGGGATAGAGCAAGGATTGAGTTCCCTTGGTGATGAAGATCAAGCATCAAGTCTTAGTGGTGAAGAATCCTTTGAACATGAAGAACCTTCTCCGCTTGGATTTGAAAGCGTTGAGGAGGTAAATTTTTCTCACCCTCCCTATTATAATTTGAGTAAAAGAAAAGGTTTAGATAAAATTGTTGAACAAAGGATTGAGATTAAGAGATCTTGTGAAGAGGTGGAAGTCCGTAGAAATAGAAGAACGGGGGTTGGTTATGCTTTATCAAGATCTTTGGAAGCATCTTTGCCTAGGTTGCCATCTACACCTTCATTTGAGTGGGTGAAATTCATTTCTATTAGCTTTATTATCCCACTTGAATATGGTTTGCTTGAAACGGATGGCCAACTTAGGGAAGTTTGTGGGATGAAGCGTAAGTGGAAAAGGTTTTGTGGTGGGCGTTGCAAATCAAGGCTCATTTTGGTTGATACTTCAAGAGTTGAATACAAAGGTGGGAATAGTGCTCAAATAGATAGATCTAGGAGGTTTGTTGGCCACTATATAGAGAATTCACCCTACTTACCACCCGGATGGACTAATAATGATAATCAACTTCAAGACGGGTGTGAAAATAAAGTGTGGGATCCCAGATCACAAGAAGAGGATCAATTTTGGGAGCCCCAAGCTTGTGAAGAACTCCATCAAGACTTATCTCAATCCATGAAGAATCTTGGGGCACAATGGAGAACCAAGCATTGGTGGGAGTTCCAAGATGAATTCAAGCACAAGCCACCTTGAGAGGAGCTCCCCATAAGTCCAACTTAAGGACAATAAATAAAAGTGCTAGGTGGGAGACACCCCACCATGGTAAACTCTTTCCATACTCTTTTAGTTTGTTAATAAGTGAATTAAGTTGCCATTGTAGGTAGATTCTCATTTTCAATTTTATCTTTTGTAAATATTGGTAGAATTAGTTTAATTTCTTGTTTTTATTGTTTTATTGAGAGTTAGTGGTATAGTATGTTGAATAAGGTTCTAGTGTGTTTTGGTAGCTGTTTGGAGGATTGAAAGGCTTGGATTGGTGCAAGAACTTAAAAAAAAAAGAAAAAAATTTTGAAAAACAGAACACCATCCACGCGCGCGCGCACATAACGCGTACGCGCACCTGAGCATCTTTCGACCATCCAAGCGGACGTGCACTGTACGCGTACGCGTGGATGCAAAATTTCACCTCCAGCCAAAAACCCGAGAGTTAGGCCTGCACGGTGCGAACATTGAGCCTAAGGCACAAGTCTATGCACGCGTGCGCGCACCTCGCGCGTACGCGCAAACGACCGTAAAAATGCAATGCACGCGCACGCACCAGGTGCGCGCGCGCGTCGATTGCACAATCTGCACCCCCGGTACTTTTACCCGAGAGTTGTGCCACTTTTGGGCCAACATTATGCCTCCGGCCTAACTCGATGCACGCGTGCGCGCACTTGGCGCGTACGCGTCCTTCAACCAATATGCACATCGACGCGTAAGCGCGCATGACGCGTACGCGTCGGTAAAAAAAAGAGTTTTTTTTCTCATCTTCCATTTTCTTTTGATCATTACATTCACATACTTCTACTCTTTCCATTTTCATTTTGTTTCTATAGCATGTTTTCAGTTTTTTTCTAAGTGTCCTTTCAATAATGGTGTTGAATTCTTATACTCAATTATTGACACTCTCTTTCTTTATCTTGGTGCTTTGTGACCTGTTTACATTAATTGAAATATTTTGTTCCACACACAAGGTAGTGATTTAGTCCTTCCTAACTCATTGTCCTTTGTTTTTGTGCTTCATCATCATTGAGTTAGGTTGGGACCAAATGCCCTCATGCTTATCACTAATCTTGTTTGTGTCAATTCTTATTTGATCTTTATGCTCAAAATGTTTTTCATGCTTTAACTTTACTCTTGCATCAAGTGTCAGTTGATATGCCTTTTGCTTATATTGATTTCTCACTCACATGTTGTAGCTACCATGTAGTAGGGAATCATATTCTTATTTGGCATTAGCCCCCGCCTATGTTCTAATTGCTTTGATATCTTTGTCATAGGCTTAATATTTCTTTCCTTTTCTTTCCTTCTAGGTTGGCCACGAAGAAGGGAAAAAGGAAAAGTTTCTAAATGGGGCAACAAACAAGTCATCTGCACAACCATTTGAGGAGCTCATCAATTGTAGCAACCCGTCCACCTTACTCTTCTTTGCATGCACCAAGGACGGTGCAATCTTCAAGTGTGGGGAGGTCGTTCGACCGATCTCCATGGGTAAAAATTTCTTTTTCAACACCAATGTTAGTTAGTTATTGGATTTGCATGCTAGGTTGCATGTTAGTTAGAATTTGTACATATTTTTACCACTTCTTTTTTTGTTAGGACTACTTGGTTAGGGTGATGATTTCCTTTCCAAGAAATTATTTTAGGGCACCCTACCAATTTGAAAAAAATACTTTGTGGAACTCGCTTGAAAGAATATATTTTGGAACATGGATTTTGAGTTAAGAACACAAGCTTGCGAGTTTTGAGCCTAATGGTGTGGTTACATCTTATAACCACTTATTTTCCTTCTTGTGTGCATTATTCTCTTTCTATGATTGTAATCTTTGAATTGTTTGATTCTATATGTCCATTATTCCTTGTATTCATGCATTTATATGATTGAGGCCATCATTTCATTAGCTAACTTATCAAGATAGCCTTACCTTTTACTCTCCTTTGTTAGCCGATTTTGAGCCTACGCTTAACCCACTTGTTCTTTAATTTAGCACATTACAAGCCTTAAAGCGGAAAACAATGAATGTCCTTTATTTGGATCTTTGATTGGCTTAGTCTAGTGAGTGTGAGTGTCATCCAAGAGTGGGAAAACTTTGGGACATTGGTTGGGATAAAAGGGGTGTTTGTGTTTTATATTTTTATATTGGGGAATTGTGTACATACTCATGTATTGATTAAATGTATAGACCTTATGCATTGATGTTCTTGTGTATAGTTTGAAAGAAAAAGAAAAAATGAAAAGAAAAAAAGAAATAAAAGTGAGAAAGAAAAAAAAGGAAAAGAAAAAAAATGTATATAGAAAAAGAAAGAAAAAAAAGAAAAGCAATAAAGGGGACAAAATGCCCCAAAGTGAAGCTCAATAAGAATCAATGCATAAGTGTTGTGGAATGAAAAGAAAATGCATGAGTATGTGAAAAAGTGAGGAATGGGTAGTTAGATTAGTACTTAATTGTATTAGGTCATTATATAGGTTATGTGGGAAGGTCTAGGTTAATCAAAGATTCAAACCCTAGTCCACTAGCCATATATGACCCTACCTTAACCCTAGCCCATTACAACCTAAAGATAAGACCTCATGATAATTGTATGCATGCATGAAATAATTGTTGATTGTTAGATGAAAAACAAATTTTGGAAAGCATGATTAGGGGAGAATTGAGAGAATCGACCCTATACACTTGAGCGACTAGAGTGCAAACACTTCCAGTGAGGGTTCGATGCTCAATTCCTTGATTCCCGGCTTTCATGAGCTTTCTTCTCGCAAGTCTACTTGAACTTCATTTTGATATTCGAATTGGTAGGATTCATGAATCGTTGTATGATCTTGGCCCTACTTGTGCATGTATGACTTAGAGGATTGATTTATTTTAAACCAAGTAGGTAAAACCATTTTTGCATTTAGTTGCATATAGTTTAGGTTGCATATAGTTTATTTACATTGAATAAATGTTGATACCCTTTGTTTCTCTCTTGGCTTAAGCATGAGGACATGCTTGGTTTAAGTGTGGGGAGGTTGATAAACCCCATTTGTAGGGCTTATCTTATGCTTGATTTAGGGGATTTTATAACCTTTTACCCACATTTATTCAATGAAATAGCATGGTTTTATAACTTCTCCTTTAATTGTGCTTAAGAGTGAAAACATGCTTTTTAGGACTTAAAATAGCTAAATCTAATTCACCTTGATTCCATTAGATGCCTTGATATGTTTTTTTAAGTGATTTAAGGTTTAGGAGGCAAAGATTGGATCAAGGGAATGAAGAAAGAAGCATGAAAAGTTGGAGAACTCATGAAGAAATGAAAGAACCGGAAAGCTATCAAGCCAACCTCTTCGCACTTAAACGACCATAACTTGAGCTACAGAGGTCCAAATGATGCGGTTTCAGTTGGGTTAGAAAGCTAACATCCGGGGCTTCGAAACGATATAAGATTTACCATAGTTGCATCGCACATAGGGGCGCGCACGCGCACAGTACGCGGACGCGCCGATGGTGGCACATTACCCACTTAATGCAACACATGGCCAGCGATTTTAGAAGCCTTGTAGGCCCAATCCAACTCATTTCTGATGCTATTTAAGCCAAGGATTGAAGATGAATCAACATACTTTTTACCATTAGTCATAGTTTAGTTGTAGAAGTAGTTTCTTAGAGAGAGAAGCTCTCACTTCTCTCTAGGATTAGGATTAGGATTAGGTTTAGTTCTTAGATCTAGGTTTTCATTCATCTTCTTCTACTTCTATCTTCTCAATTTCTTGTTGTTACATTCATTCTTCTTCCATTCTTTTATTGTAATTTCCTTCATGTTGTTCTTGCATTTTGTTGTAGATCTACTATTGTTCCTTCCATTTTCTTTCAATTCAATAAGAGGTAATTCATAATAATTGTTCTTCTTTGCTTTTCTATTGTTGATCTCTTGCCTTTGTAGTTAGATCTCTCTTTAATTCTTGCAATTTATGTTGTTTACTTTTATTGCCTTTTATGTGTTTGTTGAAATGCCTCTTCTAGATATAGTATAAATTTTGTTCCTCTTGGCTTAGGTAGAGTAATTAGTGACACTTGAGTTATCTAATTCCTTTGTTGATTGGTAATTGGAGAGATTGCTAATTGGTTTGGAGTGCACTAAAGCTAGTCTTCCCTTGGGAGTTGGCAAGAACTTGTGGCTCAAGTCAATTCATGCACTTGACTTTCCTTTGTTTAGTAAGGGTTAACTAAGTGGTAGCAATGAACAATTCTCATCACAATTGAAAAGGATAACTAGGATAGAACTTCTAGTTCTCATACCTTGCCAAGAGCCTTTTATAGTTGTTAGTTTACTTTCTTGCCATTTATCTTTCATGCTTCTTATCCAAAACCCCAAAACACATTTCTAACCAATAACAAGGCACTTTATTGTAATTCCTAGGGAGAACGACCCGAGGTTTGAATACTTCGGTTATTAATTTTAGGGGTTTGTTACTTGTGACAAACAATCTTTTGTATGAAAGGATTATTGTTGGTTTAGAAACTATACTTGCAACGAGAATTCATTTGTGAAATTCTAAACCGTCAAAAATCCAATCATCAGCAAGCTGTATGTAGGGCATCACCGTTGTCAATGGCTACATCCCATCCTCTCAGTGAAAAAGGTCCAAATGCTCTGTCACGGCACGGCTAATCATCTGTCGGTTCTCGATCATGTCGGAATAGAATCCATTGATTCTTTTGCGTCTGTCACTACGCCCAACAATTGCGAGTTTGAAGCTTGTCACAATCATTCAATCCCTGAATCCTACTCGGAATACCACAGACAAGGTTTAGACTTTTTGGATTCTCAAGAATGGCCGCCATAGGGTTCTAGCTTATACCACGAAGATCCTAATTAAAGAATCCAAGAGATACATGCTCGGTCTAAGGTAGAATGGAAGTGGTTGTCAGTCACGCGTTCATAGGTGAGAATGATGATGAGTGTCACGGATCATCACATTCATCATGTTGAAGTGTAGCGAATATCTTAGAATAAGAATAAGCATGAATTGAATAGAAAATAGTAGTAATTGCATTAAAGCTCGAGGTACAGCAGAGCTCCACACCCTTAATCTAAGGTGTGTAGAAACTCCACCGTTGAAAATGCATAAGTGATAGTGGTCCAGGCATGGCCGAATGGACAGCCCACAAAATATGATATGAAATTTGAAATTAGGGAAAAGGACCAAAGATGTGGTCAAAAAGAGACAACTAAAACAATAATAAAAAGTTTTATTTATACTAAACTTGTTACTAGGGTTTACAGAAGTAAGTAATTGATGTAGAAATCTACTTCCGGGGCTCACTTGGTGTGTGCTTGGGCTGAGCTTGAGCATTTACACGTGCAGAGGCTTCTTTTGGAGTTGAACGCCAAGTTGTAACGTGTTTTTGGCGTTCAACTCTGGTTCGTGACGTGTTTCTGGCGTTTGACTCCAGAATGCAACATGGAACTGGCGTTGAGGGCCAGTTTGCGTCATCTAATCTCGAATAAAGTATAATCTATTATATAATGCTGGAAAGCTCTGGATGTCTAATTTCCAACGCCGTTGAGAGCGCGCCATTTGGAGTTTTGTAGCTCCAGAAAATCTATTTCGAGTGCAGGGAGGTCAGAATCCAATAGCATCAGCAGTCCTTTGTCAGCCTTCTATTAGAGTTTTGCTCAGGTTCCTCAATTTCAGCCAGAAAATACCTGAAATCATAGAAAAACATACAAACTCATAGTAAAGTCCAAAAATGTGAATTTAGCATAAAAACTAATGAAAACATCCCTAAAAGTAGCTAGATCCTACTAAAAACTACCTAAAAACAATGCCAAAAAGCGTATAAATTATCCGCTCATCACACGCCCAGTCCCTAGTGTGCCACGCCCATACACTTGTGCTTGGACTTCTTCTCTGGACTTTAGTACTGGCATGCCACGCCTAGCTCCTGGCTGCCATGCCAGTGCATTTTTGTGGCGTTTGCTCCCAAGTGGCACGCCAGTTTCACACGCCCAGCTTCTTGTTTGTCTTCTTCCCATTTTTGATGCTCCTTTTCACCTGAAATTCAGCACAACTCATCTCAAAGTAGTGTACCATAATATTCATCAAATAATGCATGAATTGTGTTGATCAAATGAGATTTTATGCTCTTTTATGGTCTTCTTTATGGAAGAAAGAAGGGTAGATGATGCAAGTCATCACAGCACCAAACTTAAGCTTTGCTTGTCCCAAGCAAATCAATGTGAGTAAACATTTATATCTTGAGGCCTTGGCTTCAAGTTATTGCAATATAACTAAGAGTAAAGCTAAGTGTCCAACACATGTATGAATGTTTTAATTGTCATGGAATGCTCTTGGATCCTTGAGGGTTCCTTCAGGTATAGGCTTCGGGGGTCCTTTCTATTGATTGTCACCTTGAAGTAGTAAGGGTTGTTTTGCTTTCTTGACCACGACTCTAAGTGTTTTGTTTCAAGACAACCCTTTAATTAGAATTTCAATTAGCACTCCCAAACTAGTTGGTTTTAGGGTACTGGGTGTTGAGACACCCCTAAGAATTTACTTGCCCAGGTCTCTTCTTGACACATTTTCACCACAAGCATCTACTAGGATCATTAATTCCCTTTTTTGAGCTTTTTTTAATGTTTCTTTTTCTATCCCAGTAGTTGATGTTCAAAGCCTTGGGCCTTTATTGCTTACTACCTCTTGGTTCTATGGATATTCAAAAAACACCCCTTAGTCTTCCTTTGTTATACCTTCTAGGACCAGTTGCTCTCCATGACTCATTTTCTTTTTAGTTCATCCAAGGTTCTACACTTAGTCTCTTGTTTCTTAGTTTGTTTGATGATCCATCTTGGCCTTGGCCTCTCTTATTATTTTTGCACAACTCACAGTAACTCTTATGGAGACAAGCTCTACTTTTATTTAAGTTGAAATGAAGACTTGAAATACATGACCTTTTCTTTCTTGTAAAAAAAACCATAAAGACTTCAAACAGGAATTAAAAACTAAGCATAAAATATAAACTATCCTAGCATGATTATTTAAGAAATAAATAAATCAAAAGCTTAAACAGAATTCAGAAATTGGAAAGTATCAACCATGGGACTCAACAACCTTGAGCAGCTTCATCTTTAGTTAATTGGCCCCTTCCCTTTGTCCTTCTTCTTAGGAGGGGACAAGTCACCTTCATCTGGCTTGGAGGAACCTTCTTTTGCTTTGGTATCCTTGGGCTTGGGCTTCCAAAATCCTAACCTTCTCATGTAGGATTTCACATTCTCTTTCTGTTGGTATGCTATTTCTTCTTGCCTTGAGCTGAGTTCCTCTAATTTCTATATAAGTGGGGTAATCAGGGTTCATGTTAGCCACTACATTGCACAGGTAGCTCAACTTTGTTTGTGCATAGCCATCATATTCCCCTCTGGCTACAGTCCTTGCTTCATAAAGGTGTCTAAATTCAGCAAGGCTCCCCATTTGTTGTAGTTGTCATTCTAGAATCATTCCTAGGCTACCTTGCATCTCTCTCCAGTTAATCTGATCTTGCTGCTCCTTGAGGTTCTCAAAGGTCCCTTGGAGTTGCTGAATGTTCTGGTTGACTTGGCTTCAGTGTTGTTGCTGAGTCTCCTTGAATTGATTGACATCCTCCCTCAAGTGGTGTAGGTCTCCCTTCATTTGGTGTACATCTCCTTGCAATTGCTCCCAGTTGAATCCCACAGGAAATTATTGATATTGGTATTGTGGTGGTGGTTGAAGTGCCAGGAAGTGAGGTTGCTCTTCTGCCTCTTCCTCTTCTTGTTGTTATTGTGGTTCATGAGCATGGGCTCTTCATTCTCTAGCCTTATTGAGTGGGTGGACAGCAACCACTTTGGCCATCTTTTTGGCGGTTATGAACTTGTCTTGCTTCACAACCACTTCATCAATGATCTTTTCAACTCCAGCCTCATCACATAGCCTCTGTATAATGCTGGGGAATGCTAACCTTGTGTTGTCATTGGTGCTTTTCAGCACTTTGTTGATGTTGTTAGTGATCATCTCCCCCATGTTGATGTTTTCTCCTCTCATGATGCTGTAGATGAGCTGGTGCACGAAATTGTGATCATCAACAATGGTGCCAAAAACTTGGTAGCGCTCTCAAACGTGAATCACACGTTGTCACAACTTTGCGCAACTAACCAGCAAGTGCACTGGGTCGTCCAATTAATAAACCTTATGTGAGTAAGGGTCGATCCCACGGAGATTGTTGGTATGAAGCAAGCTATGGTCTTCTTGTAAATCTCAGTTAGGTGGATTCAAATGTTTATAAAGGTTTCGAAGATAATAATAAATAAAGCATAAAATAAAGATAGAGATACTTATGTAATTCATTGATGAGACTTTCAGATAAGTGTATGGAGATGCTTGTCCCTTCTGAATCTCTGCTTTCCTACTACTTTCATCCAATCCTTCATACTCCTTTCCATGGCAAGCTGTATGTAGGGCATCATCCTTGTCAATGACTACTTCCCATCCTCTCAGTGAAAATGGTCTAAATTCTCTTGTCACAGCACGGCTAATCATCTGTCGGTTCTCGATCATGTCGGAATAGAATCCATTGATTCTTTTGCGTCTGTCACTATGCCCAACAATCGTGAGTTTGAAGCTCGTCACAGTCATTCAATCCCTGAATTCTACTCGGAATACCACAGACATGGTTTAGACTTTCTGGATTCTCAAGAATGGCCGCCAAAGGGTTCTAGCTTATACCACGAAGATCCTGATTAAGGAATCCAAGAGATACACGCTCGTTCTAAGGTAGAACGGAAGTGGTTGTCAGTCACGCGTTCATAGGTGAGAATGATGATGAGTGTCATGGATCATCACATTCATCATGTTGAAGTGCAGCGAATATCTTAGAATAAGAATAAGCATGAATTGAATAGAAAATAGTAGTAATTGCATTAATACTCGAGGAACAGCAGAGCTCCATACCCTTAATCTATGGTGTGTAGAAACTCCACCATTGAAAATACATAAGTGATCGTCCAGGCATGGCCGAATGGCCAGCCCCCCTTGAATGATCAAAAGACCGAATGGTCAAAAGACTAGACACTAGTACAATAGTAAAAAGTTCTATTTATACTAAACTAGCTACTAGGGTTTACAGAGATAAGTCTAAGTGCAGAAATCCACTTCCGGGGCCCACTTTGGTGTGTGCTTGGGCTGAGCTTGAGCTTTACACGTGCAGAGGCTTCTCTTAGGGTTAAACGCCAAGTTGTAACGTCTGTTTGGCATTTAACTTTGGTTTGTGACGTGTTTCTGGCGTTTTACTCCAGAATGCAGCATGGAACTGGCGTTGAACGCCAATTTGCGTCATCTAAGCTCAAACAAAGTATAAACTATTATATATTGCTGGAAAGCCCTGGATATCTACTTTTCAACGCTATTAAGAACGCGCCATTTGGAATTCTGTAGCTCCAAAAAATCCATTTCGAGTGCAGGGAGGTCAGAATCCAATAGCATCAACAGTCCTTTGTCAGCCTGAATCAGATTTTTGCTCAGGTCCCTCAATTTCAGCCAGAAAATACCTGAAATCATAGAAAAACACACAAACTCATAGTAAAGTCCAGAAATGTGAATTTTGGATAAAAACTAATGAAAACATCTCTAAAAGTAGCTAGATCCTACTAGAAACTACCTAAAAACAATGCCAAAAAGCGTGTAAATTATCCGCTCATTATGAGCACAGTTCTCTCCTTGGTCACCTCTGAAGTATTGGATGTGGGGATTAGGGACCTCCTCACAAACTCTAGCCACCCTCTAGCTTGGGGGCTCAAATCTCTTCTCCTCAATTGGTTGGGTATCAAATCCTTGTCATTTATCCAACGCACATTCATCACACAGATTTCACTCAGAATCTCCTCAAACCCAGGTTCTTGCTGCTTCATTCTCTCTTCATAGCTTCGCGTGGAGTTTGTCCTCTTCACCATTAGAATTCTCTCTATGCTTGAGGGTCTATAGTCAATGGACTTCCCCCTTACATAGCTAATGTAGCCATATTGTTGCCCTGGTTTAAGCACTGCATTGGCATAGAATTCCCTCACCAAGCTTTCTATACCACTTTCCTAGGTGGGTTGCATAGGAGTGACCAACCCCTATTGTCGATCTCCACTTTGATTTCAATATGCTAATTCCTCCCTAGTTAAAACCCAACTTCTGGAATGATTTCCCTCTCACTCACCTAACCATAGAATTGGTTTTGGTTGAATGCGGAGAGGAACTTGTAGTCATTAAAAGAGCTTGAGGATCCAGAGGTTGGTTCCTTGGTTTTTCTTTTCTTTGAGGCTGAGCTTTTTGGTGGTGCCATTAGGTTGAGAGAGTGTGCTTGAGGTTGTAAAAAAATGGGGGTTACAAAAAAGAGAAGGCAAAACAAGGTTTTGCTCCAACACCAAACTTAGGACTTGATTGTCCCAATCAAGAAAAAGAAAGAAAGTAGGGGATAGTAGAAGATGAAAAAAAGAAACAAAGGTGAGGGGTGTAGGGGTTGCTGAAGTTGGAGAGGAGATGTGGAGTGAAGCTTTTATAATGGGTGAATGATGTGGTTTGAAGGGTCGGAAATAAAAAGAGTTAAATGTTTTCCCACTTTGGGAAGTGGCACCTGGCGTGGGAAGAGGCGCCAACTCTTTTCTCACAGTGTCTTCTGCGTGTGTCAAGTTCCAAAGTGCAAATACACTTTGGCCTCCTTGTTTTGTGAGTTGTTTACCATGTGGGCCCCATCTTCTCTCCTGAAATTGAAGCCGAACCCATCAGTAATGACAAAAGAACCCCTTCACATTTTTTCTCATCAAGAATACATTGGATTGCAACTGATGGGTGTCCCTTGGGACACCAAACTTAATTCTTTGGCATCTTAATAAATTGGTTTCATCATTGTGTATTTAATGTGTTCATAAGAGTGGAATAACATCAAACTTTTCATTTTCTTTTGATTCCAACTCCTCTAAACTCATTAAATCACGTTCATGTTCTTACCCAAAGCATTAAGTGCTTTCAAATTGGGTGACTTGGGCTGCTATGTGATCATTGGTGGTGGCCACACCAAACTTAATCTCTGGGCTTACTCTTCTAAATCAACTATTAATTGTTTGTAAGCCTAGATTAAGTGGGTGAGAGGCCACACCAAACTTAGCACTTTAGCTAGTTCTCAGCCCATTCACTCATCATTAGTTATGCATTCATCAAGTTGCAACTCCCAAATAGAAAGAAATAAGAGAGTGTAAAGAAAATCTAACTATCAAAGCTAATATCAAACTTCCTAATCTACAATTGCAAACCAATCCTAATTACTAAAAATTAAACTATCTAAAGCAATAGAATTTAAACTACTTCTAAGAAAAGCAATTAAATCAAAAAAGGATAAAGTGTCGGGGTGCCTCCCAACTAGCACTTCTTTATTGTCATTAGCTTGACAACCCTTCATCTTTAGCTGAGCTTGTAGCTCACTCTCTGCTCCTCCAAGGAGCGTCCCAAGTAGTGTTTGAGTCTATGGCCATTGACAGAAAAAGTTCTCTAAGTCTTGTCCTCCATGAGCTCCACATGACCATAGGGAAACACTTTGAGTATGGTGAAAGGTCCTGACCATCGAGACTTGAGTTTTCCAGGGAAGAACTTGAGTCTTGAGTTGTAGAGTAACATCTTCTGTCCTTCAGTGAACTCCCTTCTTGCTATCTTTTGGTCATGCCACCTTTTTGTGTTTTCTTTGTAGATTTTTGCATTCTCATATGCTTGATTTCTAAACTCTTCCAGCTTATTGAGTTGCATTAATCTCTTTTTTCCCATAGCTTGCTCATCAAAATTCAGTAGTTTTAGAGCCCAGAAGGCTCTATGCTCCAGTTCAACTGGCAAGTGGCAAGCCTTGCCAAATACCAGTTGGTATGGTGACATCCCAATGGGGGTCTTGAAGGCTGTCCTGTAGGCCCATAGAGCATCATCTAGCTTTTTAGACCAGTCCTTTACTGAGCTTCCAACAGTTTTTTCAAGGATTCGTTTTAGCTCTCTATTGGAGATCTCGAGTTGCCCGTTGGTCTGTGGGTGGTATGGAGTTGCCACTTTGTGCTTTACTCCATATCTGAGAAGAAGTGCTTCCAGTTGTTTATTGCAGAAGTGTGTCCCTCCATCACTAATGAGAGCTCTGGGAACTCCAAATCTACTGAAGATGTTCCTTCTCAAGAAGCTTATCACAACCTTGTTGTCATTTGTTGCAGTGGCGATTGCTTCTACCCATCTTGAAACATAATCAACAGCCACTAATATGTAGCTATTTGAGTAGGAGGTTGGGAATGGTCCCATAAAATATATCCCCCATACATCAAATAGCTCCAGATCTAGCATGTATTGCTGTGGCATCTCATTCCTCTTGGTTAGATTACTAGCTCTTTGACATTCATCACACCTTGACACCATTTCCTTGGCATCCTTAAACACTATTGGCCAGTAAAATCCGAATTTAAGCACTTTTGCTGTTGTCCTTTCTCCACTAAAGTGACCTCCATATGCTGACCCATGGCATTGCCATAACATTTCCTACCCTTCTTCATGGGATATACACCTTCTTAGGACACTGGTGGACGAAATTGTGATTCATATGTTATTGCATTTTGTAAAATTCATTGCTTTTTCTTTCCCTGGCAATGGCGCCAAAAACATGATGCCAATACCATGGTTTACAACTTTGTGTGGTCACAACTCCGTTCAACTTAACCAGCAAGTGTACTGGGTCATCCAAGTAATACCTTACGTGAGTAAGGGTCGATCCCATAGAGATTGTTGGTATGAAGCAAGCTATGGTCACCTTGTAAATCTCAGTCAGGCGGATAATAATTGATTATGGATAAGTTCGAAAATTAATAATAAAGAGAAAATAAAATATGATAGAAATACTTATGTAGATCAATAGTGGGAATTTCAGATAGGCGTATGGAGATGCTGTGCTCCTCTTCAATCTCTTCTTTCATATTACATTCATTCAATTCTTCTTACTCCTTTCCATGGCAAGCTGTATGTAGGGCATCACCGTTGTTAATGGCTACATCCCATCCTCTCAGTGAAAATGGTCCTATGCTCTATCACAGCACGGCTAATCATCTGTTGGTTCTCAATCAGGTTGGAATAGAATCCCTTGATTCTTTTGCGTCTGTCACTAACGCCCAGCCTTCAGGAGTTTGAAGCTCGTCACAATCATTCAATCCCAGAATCCTACTCGGAATACCATAGACAAGGTTATACTTTCCGGATTCCCATGAATGCCGCCATCTATCTAGCTTATACCACGAAGATTCTGTTGGGGAATCTAAGAGATATGCGCCCGGCCTAAGGTAGAACGAAAGTGGTTGTCAGTCACGCACGTTCATAGGTGAGAATGATGATGAGTGTCACGGATCATCACATTCATCAAGTTGAAGTGCAACGAATATCTTAGAATAGGAATAAAGAGAATTGAATAGAAAGTAATAGTAATTGTATTAAAACTTGAGGTACAGCAGAGCTCCACACCCTTAATCTATGGCGTGTAGAAACTCCACCGTTGAAAATACATAAGTGAAAGGTTCAGGCATGGCCGAATGGCCAGCCCCCATGATCTGAGAACTAATCGTCCCAAGATGATCCTAAGATCTAAAGTGATCAAAAGATGTCCAATACAATAGTAAATTATCCTATTTATACTAGACTAGCTACTAGGGTTTACATGAGTAAGTAATTGATGCATAAATCCACTTCCGGGGCCCACTTGGTGTGTGTGTTTGGGCTGAGCTTGATCTATCCACGAGCTGAGGCTTCTTTAGGAGTTGAATGCCGAGTTATAGCATGTTTCTGGCGTTCAACTCCGGGTCGTGACGTGTTTCTGGCGTTTGACTCCAGAAAGCAGCATGTACTTGACGTTGAGCGCCACTTTACGTCGTCAATTCCCGAATAAAGTATGGGCTATTATATATTACTGGAAAGCTCTAGATGTCTACTTTTCAACGCCGTTGAGAGCACGCCATTTGAAGTTCTGTAGCGCCAGAAAATCCATTTTGAGTGCAGAGAGGTCAGATTCCAACAGCATCAGCAGTCCTTTTGTCAGCCTTTTTCAGAGTTTTGCTCAAGTCCCTCAATTTTAGCTAGAAATTACCTGAAATTACAGAAAAATTCACAAACTCATAGTAAAGTCCAAAAATGTGAATTTAACATAAAAACTAATGAAAACATCCCTAAAAGTAGCTTGAACTTACTAAAAACTACCTAAAAACAATGCCAAAAAGCGTATAAATTATCCGCTCATCACAACACCAAACTTAAATTGTTGCTTGTCCTCAAGCAACTGAAAATCAAATAGGATAAAAAGAAGAGAATATACTATAAATTCCAAAATATCAATAAATATTAATTCTAATTAGATGAGCGGGACTTGTAGCTTTTTGCTTCTGAACAGTTTTGGCATCTCACTTTTTCCTTTGAAGTTTAGAATGATTAGCATCTCTAGGAACTTAGAATTTCAGATAGTGTTATTGATTCTCCTAGTTAAGTATGTTGATTCTTGAACACAGCTACTTTTATGAGTCTTGGCCGTGGCCCTAAGCACTTTGTTTTTCAGTATTACCACCGGATACATAAATGCCACAGACACATGACTGGGTGAACCTTTTCAAATTGTGACTCAGCTTTGCTAGAGCCCCCAGTTAGAGGTGTCCAGAGCTCTTAAGCACACTCTTTTTGCTTTGGATCACGACTTTAACCACTCAGTCTCAAGCTTTTCACTTGGACCTTCATGACACAAGCACATGGTTAGGGACAGCTTGATTTAGTCGCTTAGGCCTGGATTTTATTTCCTTGGGCCCTCCTATCCATTGATGCTCAAAGCCTTGGATCCTTTTTACCCTTGCCTTTTGGTTTTAAGGGCTATTGGCTTTTTCTGCTTGCTTTTTCTTTTTCTTTCTATTTTTTTTGCCATTTTTTTTCGCAAGCTTTTTACTTTTCACTGCTTTTTCTTGCTTCAAGAATCAATTTTCATGATTTTTCAGATTGTCAATAACATTTCTCTTTGTTCATCATTCTTTCAAGAGCCAACAGTTTTAACATTCATAAACAACAAGATAAAAAATATGCACTGTTCAAGCATTCATTCAGAAAACAAAAAGTACTGTCACCACATCAATATAATTGAACTAAATTCAAGGAGAAATTCAAAATTCATGTACTTCTTGTTCTTTTGATTAAAAACATTTTTCATTTAAGAGAGGTGAAGGATTAATGGAATTATTCATAACTTTAAGACATAGTTACTAAACACTAATGATCATGAAGTAGAGACACAAAACATAAATGAACACAAGATAAAAAAAACGAAAAGCAGAAAGAAATAAGAACAAGGAATGAATCCACCTTAGTGGCGTCTTCTTCTTGAAGGACCAACAATGTCCTTAAGCTCTTCTTTGCTTCTGTTGGATGATCCCTAGTAATTTTGGTGCTCCTATCCTTAGTTGCTCCCAATAATTGTGTGGAGGACAATTTATCCCCTGAGGTATCTTAGGGATCTCTTTATTTGCAGTCAAATGTTCTACCACTGAGCTATAAACCCTTTAGATGAGTCTTTCCATCTCCCATGACTCAGAGGTGGAAGTTTTTGTCTTCCTTTTTCTCTCTCCTTTTTTTTGAGGTTTCTCTGGCCTTAGGTGCCATCAATGGTTATGGAAAAACAGATCCTGAGGTGATCCTGTGGGGTCTACAGATCCTGAGGTGTCAAGGATTTACATCCCTGCACCAATTAGGCATGTAAAATGCCTTTGCATACCATTCTGGCCTTTAAACGCTGAGGTGATGCACGTTCTGGGCATTCAACGCCCATGTGTAGCATGTTTCTGGCGTTGAACGCCAGTTCCATGCTTGTTACTGGCGTTCAGCGCCAGCTTTCCTCAAGGCACATTCCTGGCGTTCAAACGCCAGAATATTGCTTGTTTCTGGCGTTCAGCACCAGATTCATGCTCTGGTCTGGCGTTGAATGCCAGCCAGATGCTCCTTACTGGCATTGAACGCCAGTATGTCCTCCCTCCAGGGTGTGATTTTTCTTCTGCTGTTTTTTATTCTGTTTTTAATTTTTATATTTTTTTCGTGACTCCACATGATCATGCACCTAATAAAACACAAAATAAAAATAAAATAAAAATTAGATAAATAAAAATTGGGTTGCCTCCCAACAAGCGCTTCTTTAATGTCAATAGCTTGACAGTGGGCTCCCATGGAGCCACAAAGGTGATCAGGTCAATGTTGTATAGTCCCAACACCAAACTTAGAGTTTGGATATGGGGTCTTAACACCAAACTTAGTGTTTGGTTGTGGCCTCCCAACACCAAACTTAGAGTTTGACTGTGGGGGCTCCTCTTGACTCTGAACTGAGAGAAGCTCTTTGTGCTCACTCTCTTTTGTCACAAAGGGATGACCATGTGCCTTAAACACAAGGTAGTCCCCATTCAATTGAAGGACTAATTCAGCTCTGTTGACATCTATCATAGCTCCTGCTGTGGCTAGGAAAGTTCTTCCAAGGATAATGCACTCATCCTCTTCCTTCCTAGTGTCTAAGATTATGAAATCAGCAGGGATGTAAAGGCCTTCAACCTTTACTAACACGTCTTCTACTACTCCATAAGCTTGTCTTAATGACTTGTCTGCCAATTGTATTGAGAACAAGGCAGGTTGTACCTCAATGATCCCCAGCTTCTCCATTACAGAAAGTGGCATAAGATTTATCCCTGACCCCAGATCACATAGAGCTTTTTCAAAGGTCATGGTGCCTATGGTACAAGGTATTAAGAACTTGCCAGGATCTTGTCTCTTTTGAGGTAAAATTTTATAAATCCAGGTGTCTAGTTCACCAATGAGCAAGGGAGGTTCATTTTCCCAAGTCTCATTACCAAACAACTTGGTATTCAGCTTCATGATAGCTCCTAAATATTGAGCAACTTGCTCTCCAGTCACATCTTCATCCTCTTCAGAGGAAGAATAGTCTTCAGAGCTCATGAATGGCAGAAGGAGATTTAATGGAATCTCTATGGTCTCTATATGAGTCTTAGATTCCTTTGGATCCTTAATAGGAAATTCCTTCTTGCTTGAGAGACGTCCCAGGAGGTCTTCCTCACTAGGATTTTCGTCCTTCTCCTCCCTTGTGCATTCGGCCATATTGATCACATCAATGGCCTTGCACTCTCCTTTTGGATTCTCTTCTGTATTGCTTGGGAGAATACTGGGAGGAGTTTCAATGACTTTCTTACTCAGCTGGCCCACTTGTGCCTCCCGATTTCTAATGGAGGATCTTGTTTCACTCATGAAACTGAAAGTGGCCTTTGACAGATTAGAGACTAGATTGGCTAAATTAGAAGTGTTTTGTTCAAAATTCTCTGTCTGTTGCTGAGAAGATGATGGAAAAGGCTTGCTATTGCTCATCCTATTGCGTCCACCATTGTTAAAGCCTTGTTGAGGCTTTTGTTGATCCTTCCATGAGAAATTTGGATGATTTCTCCATGATGAATTATAGGTGTTTCCATAAGGTTCACCCATGTAATTTACCTCTGCTATTGCAGGGTTCTCAGGATCATAAGCTTCTTCAGAAGCTGCCTCTTTAGTACTGTTGGATGCATTTTGCCATCCATTCAGACTTTGAGAAATCATGTTAACTTGCTGAGTCAACACTTTGTTCTGAGCCAATATGGCATTCAGAGCATCAATTTCAAGAACTCCCTTCCTCTGAGGCGTCCCATTACTCACAGAGTTCCTCTCAGAAGTGTACATGAACTGGTTATTTGCAACCATGTCAATAAGTTCTTGAGCTTCTGCAGGTGTTTTCTTTAGGTGAATAGATCCACCTGCAGAATGGTCCACTGACATTTTTGAAAATTCAGATAGACCATAATAGAATATATCTAATATGGTCCATTCTGAAAACATGTTAGATGGACACCTTTTGGTCAACTGCTTGTATCTTTCCCAAGCTTCATAGAGGGATTCACCATCTTTTTGTTTGAAGGTCTGAACATCCACTCTAAGCTTGCTCAGCTTTTGAGGAGGAAAGAATTTATCCAAGAAGGCCGTCACCAGCTTCTCCCAGGTGTCCAGGCTGTCTTTAGGTTGTGAATCCAACCATATTCTAGCTCTGTCTCTTACAGCAAAAGGGAAAAGCATGAGTCTGTAGACTTCAGGATCAACTCCATTCGTCTTAACAGTCTCACAAATCTGCAAGAACTCAGTTAAAAACTGGTAAGGATCTTCAGATGGAAGTCCATAAAACTTGCAGTTCTGTTGCATTAAAGCAACTAGTTGAGGCTTAAGCTGAAAATTATTGGCTCCAATGGCAGGAATGGAGATGCTTCTTCCATCAAATTTGGACGTTGGTTTTGTGAAGTCACCAAGCATTCTCCTTGCATTATTGTTGTTGGGTTCGGCTGCCATCTCCTTCTCTTGTTCTAAAATTTCTGAAAGGTTACCTTTAGATTGTTGTAATTTAGCTTCTCTTAGTTTTCTCTTCAGAGTCCTTTCAGGTTCAGGATCAATTTCAACAAGAGTGCCTTTTTCCTTGTTCCTGCTCATATGAAAGAGAAGAAAACAAGAAAAGAAGAGGAATCCTCTATGTCACAGTATAGAGATTCCTTTACGTTAGTAGAAGAAGAAAGGGGAGAAGAGTGAAGAAGAATAGGTTCGGATTTTTAGATGAAAAGAGGTGAAGAGAAGTGTTAGTAATTAAATAATTAAATAGAAGAAGAAAAGAGAGGGAGAATTTCGAAAATAATTTTGAAAAAGGGGTTAGTAATTTCGAAAATTAAAGATAAGATATGATTAAAATTAAAATTTAAAACAATTAAAGAGAATTTTTGAAAAAGAGAGAGGTATTTTCGAAAATTAGAGAGGGAAAAGTAGTTAGGTGGTTTTGAAAAAGATAAGAAACAAACACAAAGTCAAAGAGTTAGTTGAAAAAGATATTAAAATCAAATTTGAAAAGATAAGAAGATAAGTTAGATAAGATATTTTGAAATCAAAATTTGAAAAAGATAAGATAAAAAGATAAGAAGATAAGATAAGAAGATAAGATTTTTAAGAAAAAGATATTTTGAAAAAGATTTAATTTTTAAAATTAAAATTAATTACTTAATTAACAAGAAACTAAAAGATAAGATTCTAGAATTTAAAGATTGAACCTTTCTTAACAAGAAAGTAACAAACTTCAAATTTTTGAATCAGTCACATTAATTGTTAGCATAATTTCCAAAATATGATATAAAGATAAGGAAAAGATTTTGAAAACAAATTGAAAAAGAATTTTTTGACTTTTTCGAAAAAGAGGAAAAATTGGAAAAGATATGATTTTTGAAAAAGATTTTGAAAAGATAAGATTTTTAAATTTTTGAAAATTTGACTTGACTTGTAAGAAACAACTAATTTTGAAAATTTTTGATTAAGTCAACTCAAATTTTCGAAAATTATGAGAAAAACAAGGAAAAGATATTTTTTGATTTTTGAATTTTTAACTAAGAGAGAAAAACACAAACATGACCCAAAACATGAAAATTTTGGATCAAAACACTTAATACATGCAAGAACACTATGAATGTCAAGATGAACACCAAGAACACTTTGAAGATCATGATGAACATCAAGAACATATTTTTGAAAAATTTTTTAGGCAAAGAAAACATGCAAGACACGAATCTTAGAAATCTTTAATGCATGGACTCTAACAAATGAAAAATTCATATGAAAAACAACAAACAACACAAAGCAAGAAAACATCAAGATCAAACAAGAAGACTTTGTCAAGAACAACTTGAAGATCATGAAGAACACTATGAATGCATGGAATTTTCGAAAAATGCAAGTAAAATTTTTAAAACATGCAATTGACACCAAACTTAAAAATTGACTCAAGACTCAAACAAGAAACACAAAATATTTTTGAATTTTATGATTTTATTAAATTTTTTGGATTTTTATTAATTTTTTCGAAAACAAAGTTGGAAAAACAAAAAAGGAAAAGAAAAATTTCGAAAAAGATTTTTGAAAAGAAAATTACCTAATCTGAGCAACAAGATGAACCGTCAGTTGTCCATACTCGAACAATCCCCGGCAACGGCGCCAAAAACTTGGTGGACGAAATTGTGATTCATATGTTATTGCATTTTGTAAAATTCATTGCTTTTTCTTTCCCTGGCAATGGCGCCAAAAACATGATGCCAATACCATGGTTTACAACTATGTGTGGTCACAACTCCGTTCAACTTAACCAGCAAGTGTACTGGGTCATCCAAGTAATACCTTACGTGAGTAAGGGTCGATCCCACAGAGATTGTTGGTATGAAGCAAGCTATGGTCACCTTGTAAATCTCAGTCAGGCGGATAATAATTGATTATGGATAAGTTCAAAAATTAATAATAAACAGAAAATAAAATAGGATAGAAATACTTATGTAGATCAATAGTGGGAATTTCAGATAGGCGTATGGAGATGCTGTGCTCCTCTTGAATCTCTACTTTCATATTACATTCATCCAATTCTTCTTACTCCTTTCCATGGCAAGCTGTATGTAGGGCATCACCGTTGTCAATGGCTACATCCCATCCTCTCAGTGAAAATGGTCCTATGCTCTTTCACAGCACGGCTAATCATCTGTCGGTTCTCAATCAGGTTGGAAAAGAATCCCTTGATTCTTTTGCGTCTGTCACTAACGCCCAGCCTTCAGGAGTTTGAAGCTCATCACAGTCATTCAATCCCGGAATCCTACTCGGAATACCACAGACAAGGTTGGACTTTCCGGATTCCCATGAATGCCGCCATCTATCTAGCTTATACCACGAAGATTCTGTTAGGGAATCTAAGAGATATGCGCCCGGCCTAAGGTAGAACGGAAGTGGTTGTCAGTCACGCGCGTTCATAGGTGAGAATGATGATGAGTGTCACAGATCATCACATTAATCAAGTTGAAGTGCAACTAGAATAGGAATAAAGAGAATTGAATAGAAAGTAATAGTAATTGTATTGAAACTTGAGGTACAGCAGAGTTCCACACCCTTAATCTATGGTGTGTAGAAACTCCACCGTTGAAAATACATAAGTGAAAGGTTCAGGCATGGCCGAATGGCCAGCCCCCATGATCTGAGAACTAATCATCCCAAGATGATCCTAAGATCTAAAGTGATCAAAAGATGTCCAATACAATAGTAAATTATCCTATTTATACTAGACTAGCTACTAGGGTTTACATGAGTAAGTAATTGATGCATAAATCCACTTCCGGGGCCCACTTGGTGTGTGTTTGGGCTGAGCTTGATCTATCCACGAGCTGAGGCTTCTTTTGGAGTTGAACGCCGAGTTATAGCGTGTTTATGGCGTTCAACTCCAGGTCGTGACGTGTTTCTCGCGTTTGACTCCAAAAAGCAGCATGTACTTGACGTTGAGCGCCACTTTACGTCATCAATTCCCGAATAAAGTATGGACTATTATATATTGCTGGAAAGCTTTGGATGTCCACTTTCCAACGCCATTGAGAGCGCGCCATTTGGAGTTCTGTAGCTCCAAAAAATTCATTTTGAGTGCAGAGAGGTCAGATTCCAACAGCATCAGCAGTCCTTTTATCAGCCTTTTTCAGAGTTTTGCTCAAGTCCCTCAATTTCAGCCAGAAATTACCTGAAATTACAGAAAAACACACAAACTCATAGTAAAGTCCAGAAATGTGAATTTAACATAAAAACTAATGAAAACATCCCTAAAAGTAGCTTGAACTTACTAAAAACTACCTAAAAACAATGCCAAAAAGCGTATAAATTATCCGCTCATCATACACCATCAGTACACTTTTTGAACAAATAGGGGTCATCCTAGATGTAGTGTTTGGCATCCTTGATTAGCTTCCTCCTCATGTGCTTATTGATGTTAGTTGGTAGCTCCCCAATAGCCTTGAAGTTAGCTATGTCTGCAAACCAAGGGGCTACTCGAATCATCATCAATTGTTCATCAGGAAAGCTTTTATTTACTGCTACTTGCTGCATTTCTTCTTCTTGTGGGATCCTTGAGAGGTGGTCAGCTATCTTGTTCTCTGCTCCGCTCTTATCTTTAATCTCAATATCAGATTCTTGGAGCAGCAGGATCCACTTTATTAGTCTGGGCTTAGATTCTTGTTTGGTAAGCAAGTATTTGAGTGCTGCATGATTAGTGAACACAATTACTTTTAAGCCAATGAGATATAATCTAAACTCATCAAAAGCAAAAACTATAGCTAAAAGTTCTTTCTCCGTGGTGGTATAGTTCCTTTGATTCTCATTAAGGACCTTGCTAGCATAATAAATGACATGTACTAGCTTATCTTTCCTCTGTCCTAGAATAGCACCAACAGCAAAATCAGATGTATCACACATTAGTTCAAAGGGAAGATCCCAGCTTGGTGGTGCTATAATAGGTACAGAGGAGAGTTTCTTTTTTAGTTCATCAAAGGCTACCATGCATTCTCTATCAAAAACAAAAGGAGTATTTGAGACAAGTATGTTGCTAAGGGGTTTTGCAATCTTTGAAAAATCTTTAATAAACCTCCTATAGAACCCAGCGTGTCCCAAGAAGCTTCTGATTTCTTTGACATTGCAAGGTGGAGGTAATTTTTCAATTACTTCCACTTTTGCCTTGTCCACTGCTATACCATCTTTTGAAATCTTGTGACCAAGAACCACCCCTTCAGTCACCATAAAATGGCACTTCTCCCAGTTTAAAACTAGGTTGGTCTATTGACACCTTTTAAGCACAAGAGCAAGATGATACAGACAATCAAAATATGAGTTCCCAAACACAGAGAAGTCATCTATAAATACTTCTATGAACTTCTTAATCATATCTGAAAAAATGGAGAGCATGCACCTTTGAAATGTTGCAGGTGCATTGCACAATCCAAAGGGCATTCTCCTATAAGCAAAAACACCATATGGACAAGTAAATGAAGTTTTTTCCTGATCCTTGGGGTCTACAACAATTTGGTTGTAGCCTGAATATCCATCCAGGAAACAATAATACTCATGTCCTACCAATCTCTCAAGCATCTGGTCCATGAAGGGTAGGGGAAAGTGATCCTTCCGGGTGGCTTCATTAAGTTTCCGGTAGTCAATGCACATACGCCATCCGATCACTGTCCTTGTGGGTATCAATTCATTCTTCTCATTTGCCACAACAGTGATCCCTCCCTTCTTAGGGACTACTTGCACTGGGCTTACCCAAGGACTGTCTGAGATGGGGTAGATCACCCCTGCTTGCCATAATTTCAGCACTTATTTCTGAACCACTTCAGTCATAGTTGGGTTCAGCCTCCTTTTTTGTTGTCTTGAGGGTTTGGCATCCTCTTCGAGTAAGATCTTATGCATACACATTGAAGGACTGATCCTCTTTAAATTTGTAAGTGTCCAGCCTATGGCATCCTTGTGTTATCTCAGCACTTGGATAAGTTCCTCTTCTTGTTCCTTACTCAGACTTGAATTTATGATTACTGGGTAAGTGTTGTTAGCACCCAGATATGCATATTTCAAGCTGGGTAGTAAGGCTTTCAGCTCTAGTTTTGGTGACTCTGCATCTTTGTTATCTGTGGTAGTTGGCATGATTGAGTTCCTCATGGTTGCTTGTGGTAATTCTCCATCTGGTGCTTGTTTCAGGTCAATGCTTCCTCCACATTGTTCTTATTCCATGACTTCTTGAACTATCTTTTCTGTGGTGTCTACCAGCATGCATTCTCCTATGGATTCTTTGGGGTAACTCATTGCTTTAAAGACGTTGAAGACCATTTTCTGTTCATGCAATCTCAAGACTAGTTCCCCTTTCTGCACATCAATGATGGCTCCAGCAGTAGCTAGAAATGGTCTTCCTAGGATGATTGACGTGTTGGCTTCTTCTTCCATGTCCAGCACAACGAAATCAGCAGGGAAGATGAATTCTCCTACTTTCACTAGCAAGTCTTTCACCACCCCATGTGGAAACTTAAATGTTCTTTCAGCCAATTGGAGTGCCATTCTTGTTGGCTTGGCTTCCTCAATCTTCATCCTTCTCATCATGGTTAGGGACATAAGATTTATGCTAACTCCCAAATCACACAAAGGTTTCTCAATAGTGATGTCCCCTATGATGCAGGAAATTTGAAAACTCCCTGGATCTTTCAGTTTTTGAGGTAGCTTCTTCTGTATGATGGCGCTGCATTCCTCAGTCAATACTATGGTTTCCTTTGCCTCCCAGTTCCTCTTTTTGGTTATAAGCTCCTTTAAGAACTTGGCATAGAGTGGCATTTGTTCTAATGCCTCAGCAAATGGTATGTTGATTTGGAGCTTCTTGAAGATCTCTAGGAACTTAGAGAATTGGCCATCCTTCCCATCTTTTCTCAGTTTGTGGGTATGGTGCCTTTGGCACATAGGGCTTCAAGACTAGTTTTGGTGGAGGTGAAGTTGGGATCTCCCCTTCATCCTCATTCCCATGCTTTGATGCAACCTTTTCATGATTTTCTTTACTTGGGGCTCCTTCCTCTACAACCTTCCCACTTCTTAGAGTTATGGCTTTACATTTTCCTCTTGGGTTAGCCATGGTATCGCTGGAAAATGTGTGTGTGAGAAGTAGGATTTGCTTGGACAAAATCCCCACTCGTGCCTCCAACATTGAAATTGATGCGCCTTGATTTTTTAGATTTGACCTGTATTCCTCTTGATTAGCATCTATCCTTTTGTCAGTTTATGCTTGTCTGTCCATGAGAGTAGAGACTGCTCCTGAAATCTGGGATGACAGTTGTGCCATTGCAGCCTCCATCCTTTCAAAGTTGCTCTTGATTTCGCATGGTTGCATAATTAAGGATGGTTCATCTTGATTGAGGTTGTTGTGTATGGGTTGGTTATTGTGGTATGATGTGTTTTGTGAGTTATGGTTGGGTCTATGGTTTCCTGTTTGATGGTTGGGGTTGTGGTTAGGATGCTGATTTGATGAATAAGGCTTGTTGTGGTCCTGGTTGTGGTTTTGTTGATTTCCCCACCCAAAGATTGGGTGGTTCTTCCAACCTTGGTTGTATGTCTTAGAGTGTGGGTCGTATGGTGTTCTGGATTAATTGTGCACATAATTAGCTTGTTCACAGTCACCTTTAGATTCTGATGCATTCCCTTCTTGTTAAGGAGTTTGGTCTTGAATGACTGAGGCTTGGTTGGCCTCCATCCTCTTGGTTAAGGCTGCTATTTGTTCTGCAATTGCCTTGTTCTGAGCTAACAATGCATCTACAGAGTTGAGTTCTAGCATTCCCTTCTTCTGAGTCCTTTCTGAGGCATAGAAATACTCATTTTCAGCTACAGTCTCAATGACATCTATGGCCTCTTCAATGGTTTTCTTTTTGTTGAGTGAGCCTCCTGAAGAATGATCCACTGCCTTCTTTGCTTCATAGGATAGTCCCTCATAAAAGATATGTAGTTGTACCCATTCATTGAACATTTTCGGTGGGCATCTTCATGTCAGATCTTTAAATCTCTCCTAGGCCTCATAGAGTGTTTCTCCATCTTGTTGTCTGAAAGTTTGCACCCCAGCTCTCAGCCTGTTGATTCTTTGTGGAGGGTAAAATCTTGCAAGGAATTTGTTCACGACTTCCTCCCATGTAGTTAGGCTGTCCTTGGGGAATGATTCCAACCACTTTGCTGCCTTATCTCTGAGTGAGAAAGGGAACAAGAGTAGTTTATAGATGTCAGGGTGTACCCCGTTGGACTTTACAGTATCACATATCCTCAAGAATGTGCTGAGATGTTGATTAGGGTCTTCTTGGGCACTTCTTCCATATGAGCAATTATTCTGAACAAGTGTGATGAGCTGAGGCTTCACCTCAAATTTATTGGCATGAAATGTCGGCTTTAGGATGCTGCTGCCATAATTTCCTGGGTTTGGGTTGATGTAGGAGCCTAAGACTCACCTCTCTTGCCCATCATGATTGACTGGGCCTTCTCTGGCATGATTATGAACTTCTTCCTCATGGTGATTCTCCATATTCTCCTCCATGTTTGTTTCAAAATACTCTTCCTCTTCCTCAGCACCAACGACTCTCTTCCCTCTTGCTTCCCTCCTTAATCTAAGGAAGGTCCTCTCAGGTTCAGAATCAAAGGAAGTTGAAGCCCCGCTTCTCCTACCTATCATACAACCAATCAAGGCAAAAAGCAAGAAAGAAAAAGAATGAATGAAGAAATTACTATTGTTAGAGTAGTTGTTAGTGTGAGTGGTGCAATTGATCAAACAGTTAGAAGAGTGAAAATATGGACACTAAATAAGATAATCAAAGAAGAAGGAAATAGAGCTCAAAATAAAATAAAAAAATGCTAACTAAAAGAAATTTAAATAACAAGGAATTTAAATTGCTTAATCTAGCTCTCTAATCCATTTAATCACTGTCAAATTTAAGTCAATCCCCGGCAACGGCGCCATAAAACTTGATGACCAGAATTCACTACCCATTTCAAAAATTAGTGAATTAGTTCTTTTGGCAAGTGCACCAAAATTATCACCAAGTAATAACCCACTAGGAGTGGGATCGTATCCACAGAGATTAGCAAATTCAAGCAGTTTTAATTGATTGATGAATTAGTCAAGCGGATCAATAAGATTGTGAAGTGCAAAATTGTAAGTGACATAAATGTAAATGACTAAAATATAAAGAAAGGCTATAAAGTGCAGAAACGGAAATTGCAAAATGTAAAGTGTTAAATCATAAATGACTTGAATGTAAATGGGAGTGGGGAATTGATGAATGTAAAAATTAAGCAGTAAAAAAATGGATAGATAAGAATGGGGAAGTTCATTGAGATTGGGAGATATTGTCTTTTGGATCAAATCTAGCTTATATCATCTTCAATCATGCAACTCATTGACCTCTTGGCAATCATGATTGATTGAGCCCCAATCCCTTGGTGACTCAATCTCTCAGATCTTGATCAATAGCCAATTCCTTGGTCTAATTGCTCATGAAGAGAGATATGCTTGGTTCCTGATTATACCACACACCCTCATAGGTCCAGGTAGAGGGAGGATTATATGTCAAGTATCCAATCACCAAAACCCAGAATCTACTCAAGTGTGAGAAGGGATTTCAAGCATGGTTTCATGTTTCCTTTCCCAAGGTTTCCATAAAACCCAATTGCATTCAATCTCTTTCCCAAGATAATTGAACACTAAGCATTAAGAACGAAATTCCTTCTAGCAAATCAAAGAGAAGATGAAGAGAAGAAGAATTTCACTATTATCAATCCATCAAGTACAACAGAGCTCCCTCTCTTAATGAGAGGGAAGTTAGCTACTCATAGCTTGAAAAGTACTCAAAAATGGAGTGTAAAAGTGGATCTAAAACTAACTGCTTACCCTTCTTCAGTACTCTTTGGGGGTATTTATACTACTCCTAGTAAAATAAAAGAATTACAAAAGTGAAAAGGGAAAATTACATTTTGGAGGGAAAAGAAAACTCAATAAGCGTGACTTCCCAGTTGGCGTGTGACTGGCACTTTGCTGGCGTGTCACGTGCCCTTCAAACTAGCTTGGCGTGCCACGCTCAATCCTTCAAGTGGCACGCTCGTCCCATTGTCAACCTTGGCATGCCACGCCTTTGAACTCAAGTGGCACGCCATGATGGAATTCTTGTGTTGGCGTGCCGCACCTTCGAGCTCAAGTGGCATGCCCTTTGCTTTTTCCACTTTCCTTTGCCTCGGGAAACTTGAACTAGCGTGGCACGCCCAGGGTCTGGCGTGCCATGCCCTTACTGTGTGCTTGGCTAAGCTCTTCTGGAAAGTTGCCCTAGCGTGGCATGCCCAGGGTCTGGCGTGCCACGCCCCTTTGTGAATGAGTGGTTCCTCTGTTTGGGGTGCCACGCCATGAATTCAAGTGGCACGCCCCAATGCTTCTTTGCCCTTTGAATGACTTGGCGTGCCACACCTGGTTGCTCAAGTGGCATGCCTAAGTAAAGAATAGTGAGTGGCGTGCCACGCCTTCGATACCAAGTGGCACACCTCATGTAATTGGCCTCTTTCATCCTCTCTGGAAACTTGTACCAGCGTGCCACGCCTGAAGGTTGGCGTGCCATGCCCATGATCTTGTCTTGTTGTAGTAGTTGGCGTGCCACGCCTAGGCCTTCAAGTGGCACGCCATAGTGACATGCTCGGATTGGCGTGTGACACCTTCGACACCAAGTGTCACGCCCAGTCCTTGCTTATGTTATCTTGTGCATTGGCGTGCCACGCCTGGTTGCTCAAGTGGCACGCCTAAGTGAGGTTGAGAGGTTGGCGTGCCATGCCTTTGACTTCAAGTGGCATGCCCAATCTTCAATTGCCTTCAGCCCCTTCTCTGGATTATTGTACCAGCGTGCCACGCCATGCTGCTCAAGTGGCATGCCTAAGCATTTGTGCACTCTTTAAGCTTGGTGTGCCACGCCTGGGTTCTCAAGTGGCACGCCCAAGTGACTTCTTGGAGCTGGTGTGCCACGCCTTCGACACCAAGTGGCACGCCATAGTGGAGGTTCTTCTTGAGATGGTGAGTTGGCGTGCCACGCCCCTTAGCTCAAGTGGCACGCCCATAGTAGTTGATGGGTCAGGCGTGCCACGCCCTTTTTGTGTCCTCCATTTTGCTTTCTGAAATTTTGTACTAGCGTGCCACGCCCAGTCCCTGGCGTGCCATGCCCATACACTTGTGGTTGGACTTCTTCTCTGGACTTTAGTACTGGCGTGCCATGCCTAGCTCCTGGCGTGCCACGCCAGTACATTTTTGTGGCGTTTGCTCCCAAGTGGCACGTCCATTTCACATGCCCAGTTTCTTGTTTATCTTCTTCCCATTTTTTATGCCCTTTTTCACCTGAAATTTAGCACAACTCATCTCAAAGTAGTGTACCATAATATTCATTAAATAATGCATGAATTGTACTGATCAAATGAGATTTATGCTCTTTTATGGTCTTCTTTATGTAAGAAAGAAGGGTAGATGATGCAAGTCATCAACTACGACAGAGGTATCGCGGTTTACAATATGAACGTAATCTACCACTAGGGTGTCGTGGATTACGTTGGCGACGAACCATCACATAAACCGCTACAGGGGGTAGCGGTTTATGCTTTGTAAAGTCTGCCTATAAATACGAAGTAAGTTAGGGAGTGTGTTATTTAAAGAGAGTCATTTTCACACTTTCACAAATGGATAGAGATGAAAGCTTGATGGTTCTAGTCCACTGTTCTGGTAAAATTAAAAAAGTAACAGGCATGGTGTTAAGTTCACGGATAAAGAACTGCTGAGCATTTTTATTTATTAAAGAGGAACATATTGCAGAAGGTAGGGTTAGTTAGGGCCAAGTCGGTGAAGAAGGTGTTATGCAAGTTTCTGATGGTGGTCGTGTCGAGTGGTGTGCAGTATGAAACATTTGTCATAGGGTCAGATGAAGACATGGGGGTGTTGTTTCATTGTCGGCAGAGTTTTTCAGAGGTGAGAATACACGAGTTATTTGACAAGTTGGAAGACCAAGTGGACAGTTCTAGGGCTTCAGCGCCAAATCTTCAGTTGACGATGGTGGGGGGTGCTTCTACTTCGATGCCTGTCGTTGCACCCAGGTGTCTCCTACATGCACCTCCACCTGTTATAGCACCAGCAGATAGGTCACCCGTTTTGATTATCGGTCTTCTTGGGAGTGGTGAGCCAGATCACTTTGAGGACGCGATACGGGACTATGATCGGATGATGAGCCCGATCACATATCAGGGGATAGTGAGGACGATACTCCAATGCCTCCACCTACACCTCAGGGGCCATCCAGTTCTGGGTCCCACCAACAACCGCCGTATTTCTTGACGCTCAATCATGAAGCAGTGAGCCAACAACCAGATGATCGACACAACTTCGGCTACCAAGGATTACACGAGGGCAATACTTCTGCCGAATTTGTGATTGGTCAATCTTTCCAGACTAAGGAAGAAGCTGTGATGAATGTTAAGGATTATAGTATTCGTCGTGGAGTTCAGTATCGGGTTATGGAATATGATCATCTGTAGTATGTTGGGAGATGTAAGGAGTTTGGAAATGGCTGTAACTGGATAATCCGCGTGGCACTTCGGCAACACAAGGGTAACTGGGAGGTTAGAAGGTACAACGGAGCCCACACATGCCTGGCCACATCGATATCAAGCGACCATCGACAGCTCAGTTACCACGTAATTTGTGCGAGGATCTATCCCTTGGTTAGGACGGATGCAGCGGTCACTATAAAGGTATTGCAAGAAACTACTGAGTCAACCTATGGATTTAGGCCTAGCTATAGGAAGGTGTGGAAGGCAAAGCAGAAGGCAGTTGCCCAGCTTTATGGGGATTGGGAAGAGTCATATGCGGAGTTGCCCCGGTGGATCCTTGGGATGCAAGCAATGATGGACGGCGGTGTAGCTTTGTTGAAAACTTCTCCAGTGCATGTTGGTGGTGAGGTTGATGAGTCTACGAAACACTTTCATCTACTTTTCTAGACGTTCCTTCCATGCGTTGAGGCTTTTAAACATTGCAAGCCACTGATCAACATTGACAGAACGCATCTGTATGGGAAGTATGGCGGGACTTTGCTTCTGGCTATTGCGCAAGATGGAAACTCCAATATATTTTCAGTTGCGTTTGCACTTGTTGAGGGGGAGAATGCTGAGTCGTGGGCTTTTTTCTTATCCCACTTGCGTCAACATGTGACCCCACAAGAAGGAATTCTAGTGATTTCTGACAGATACAATGGCATTAAGGCTGCACTGGAGGCACCGAACAGTGGTTAGAAACCGCCTTATGAATATCGAGCGTATTGCATTCGACACGTTGCAGCCAATTTTGCTCTCAGTTTCAAGGGTCAGGATGCGAGGTGGATGCTCGTGAATGCGGTGTATGCGAAGACTAAGGCCGAGTTTGACTATTGGTTTGATATTATGAGGACTGAGAATCCGGCCATGTGTGATTGGGCCAACCGGCTGGAGTACGATAAGTGGACCCAACACCAGGATAGAGGCAGATGATTTGGCCACATGATGACGAACATATATGAGTGTGTTAACTCTATACTGAAGGGGACACAGAATCTTCTGGTAACTGCACTTGTGAAATCCACATATGGAAGATTAGCAGAGCTTTTTGTCGTCCGAGGGCAGACAGAAGAGGCGTAGTTGGTATCAGGCCAATGGTTTTGCCAGGCCCTGGTCAAGGCGATAGAGCGCAACCTGAAAGATGCGAGGTGCTTCACGGTTAATCTGTTCGACAGACATTAGTCTGAGTATACCGTGGCTGAGACGATTCCTATCGGGAACTTCTCACTCGGGACGTATCGGGTTTCCCTCAGAGATCGCACTTATGACTACGGGTACTTTCAAGCTCTATATTACCCTTTCTGCCATGCGATTGCATGCTGTGCTCAACCTCGTTAGACTGGGCTACGTACGTCCATGAGGTTTATACCATGAGTAAGGTGTTCAGCGTATACCGGGTGGGATTTTTGCCTCCTATTCCAGAGGGTCTCTGGCCACCATATGCTGGTCCTACTATCATTCCGGATCCTAACATGAGACATGCCAAAGAAGGTCGACCAAGGTCAACAAGAATTAGTAACACCATGGATGAGGCCGATACTAGTTGGCCGAAGCGATGTGGGCTTTGTAGACAGACAGGACACACTCGCAGGACTTGCCCTCAGCGAGGATCCGGCCCCAATGCCAAGGCATAGTTGTGTATAGGTCGTTTGGACTAATTTGCATTTTTCTCTCCTTGTTTGTGTTCTTCTTTTGTTTTAGTCGTGTTTACTGTTAAGTGAAGTTGTATTTGTTTATCAATTCTCTATGTACTAAGGATTCTCTCTAGGTTCAAATTTTCTTGATAATTCTATGAGTACACAGGCTAATTTCAATTAAATCAAATCAGCAACCTATGTTACGCTATACAGAAGTTAAACTTTCATCCAAGAACTCATTCTCCATGAAAAATGACCTAAGTACACACTAAAGCATAAACCGCTACACCCCTGTAGCAGTTTATGCACGTATCATAAATACACATAAACCACGACACCCATGTAGCGGTTTATGTGATGGTTCATGGCCAACGTAATCCGCGACACCCCTATAACGGTTTACGTTCATATTGTAAACCGTGATACCCCTGTCGCGGTTTACATAATTTAGGGAAAAAATACATTTCGGTATCCAGTTTGCATAATGTGTAATCTGGTAATATTGGTTGCCCCTTTATTTAAATGGGTAAATGATGCCAGGGCATTTAGGCCAATTTCACTGACTTTTTCTTTACTGTTTTAGGGTAGTTTCATGCATTTTCTTAGTGAATAAGGCAAGTTTTGGATGAAAATATACTTGCACCTTGATTCAAGCAACTATTGTGAATTTTACATGATTTCATGAGGATTTCGCAAGAATTGAATGACAAATTGATGATGCATAATCTCATGACTTTGGCTAGAGCTTTGATTCACTTTATTTGCTTGATTTCAAGACAAAGGAAGCAAGGAAGAACCACGTTAGTAGCCACGTTAATCTAGTTAACGTGACCACTAACGTGGAATGGGAATGAGCTTGCAACGTTAATGAGAAAAGTGATCACCAATAACGCCTGCGAAGCCATCATAAGCCCACGTTAATTGCCACGTTAACTAGGTTAACGTGGTAGTTAACGTGGAGATGAAGAGAGCTCCAGCGTTAGTGGTAAACGTGAACACCACTAATGCTCCAAAAATTGGCAATGAGCCACGTTTAAGAGTCACGTTAACTTAGTTAACGTGAACTCTAACGTGGAAGGGAGGAACAATGCCAATGTTAGTGACACTTACCTTTGTCACTAACGTTGGATCAAGCTAGCATTGCCCACGTTAGTGGTCACGTTAAGACCACTAACGTGAAAGTTAACGTGGAGCTAAGATTGATGAGCCAACGTTAGTGACACTCACCTTTGTCACTAATGTTGGAGATTGCATTCACTACCACGTTAGTGGCCACGTTAACCTAGTTAACGTGAACTCTAACGTGGAGAGTAGGGGCGTTTGGAGCGTTAGTGACAAAGGTAAGTGTCACTAACACTCTCAAAGATGGGCATGCCCACGTTAAGAGTCACATTAGTTAAACTAACGTGAACTCTAACGTAGGGAAAGAGGGGCATAAGGCAACGTTATTGGGAAAGGTAAGTCCCAATAACGCTTGCGAAGGTTCATAAGGCAATGTTAGTAGTCACGTTTGTGCTACTAACATTGAAGTTAACATGGACTATATGGGGTTGGAACGTTAGTGAAAAAGGTGATTGCCACTAACGTTATCGAACCCACAATTTCACTTAAACGTTAACATCATTAACGCCCATGCCTAACTCACACCTTTCTGCAAGCTGAGCCCACTAAAGATTGTAACTGCTTCAACTCAAGATCTCAGGCCCACACCAAGACTTGAAGAACTCACTAGAAGATCAAGAAGAGGGGTATATATAGGAGTAGTTTTGAACTATACGGGAGCTTTTGGTACTTTAGAGAACTACCCTCTGTATATTTACTTTTCTGCATTTTGAAGCATGTATTATTTTCTGCCATTTTTCATTTCTAGAGCTATGAACAACTAAACCCCTTTGATTGGGTTAGGGAGCTCTGTTGTAATTTAATGGATCAATTATAGTTTTCATTCTTCTTCTTCTTTCTTCTCTTTTGATTTACTATAAAGCTTTCGATCTTAATTCAATTGGTTAGTTGTCTTGGAAAAGAAACTCTCCAAAATTGGGTCTCCTCTGAGCCTTGGAAAAGGGATGAGGAGATCATGCTAGAAATGCTTTCTCATGTTGGACCAAATTGGGGTCTGGGCGGATATAGTGACATGTAATCCTCCCAACACTTTGATTTGGAAATATACGTGGTATAATTAGTGACCATACTTCATCTCTTCCCATGAGCAATTAAATCAAGGAATTGGGCAATTGTTCAAGCTTAGAGAGATTGGATTGCCAAGGAATTGGGATCCAATCACCTAAGATTGCCAAGGAGATCAATAGATGCATTGATTGAGGGAGAGATGAAAATGAACTTGATCCGGAGAATACAACATCTCTTGAGCCCAATGAATTTCCCATTTCTGATCTTACCCATTCTTTTTAATTTTTTCCATTGATTTCCATGCTCACTTCCCCAAATTCCCATTTAAGATTCTGCACTTTATTTTCTGCTATTTACTTTCCCGCCATTTAATTTTCTGCAATTCTCAACTTATACTCTATTTAGCTCAACTAGCATACTCTTCCAACTAAAGTTGCTTGACCAATCAATCCCTATGGGATTCAACCTCACTGTATTGTGAGTTTTTACTTGACGACAATTCGGTATACTTGCCGAAGGGAAATTTGTTGAGAGACAAGTTTTCGTGTATCAGTAAATTTCCCTTATTATTAATTAAGATGATAAGTATTTTATTTAAAAGAGTATTGAATTTAAATATCAAATAACATTTTTTTATAAATTATATACAATAAAAGATATTTTAAAAATAACTAAATTAGTTTCATATCTCTATTATATATAATAGATTCTAAATAAATATATAAATATAATTTATCTAAAGCTTCTAGACAAAATATATAATAATTAACAATCAAAATAACAGCTGCAATGTTGGCTTGATGAAAAAACCATGGGTAAAAGTCCTTTGTTATATCCTCCCCCAATTCAAATTTGGAATAAAATAGTATTCCCTAGCCTATGCCACTATCATCCCATGAATCCGATGAACAAATTCAGAAACATAACATTGAATTTGTGAGGGAATGTACTATATATATAGGAGTTGGTTGTAGTTAATATTTTGGTATTTTGTATTATTTTATAGTACTCAATGAATTCATTCTTTTCCACCATATGGGCATTGAGATTTTATACTATCCTAATTACCTTTCTAAGTTTGAATTCTGAGTTTTTAACAATTTCTGAAATCAAATAAAGATACACTACAAAAAATTACCGGAATAGCGATCGATTTTTTTTTGAAAATCGGTCGCTAAAGATTTAGCGACTGATTTGAGTGGTCGCTAAAACCATGGTTGCTAATCAGAAAATAGTGGCCAACTTCGATCGCTAAACTTTAATGACTAATTTTAGCAACTGGTTTTTTAACATGGCTATCAAACCCTCACCAAAGAGTATCAGTCGCTAAATCGGTTGCTAACAAAATCGGTCACTGAATTGTGACCAAATTTTCCGTCGCTAAATCGGTCTCTGAGTAAATCGGTCGCTAAATGGTGACCAATTTTTCGGTCGCTAATTTGCGACTAGTTTTTCAGTTTCTAATTCAGTCGCTAAGTGTAGACCAGTATTTTAGAAACCAATATTTTAGTCGCTAATTAACAACCAAGCATTTTAGTGACCAAATTTCCATGGCTGATCCTAATTTTTTAATTATCAATTTTTTACTAAATTTTTACATCTAATCCATCAAATATTAAAAAACCATCAACATAAAACCTACACCTTAACAAATAAAAGTAAACAACACTTAAATAATAACCAAAATACTCATCAATTCAATACCATAGACAACAACAACAATAAGTAAACAACACTCTCAAATTACTAATTACATCATTTAAAATCTATTAACTAAGCAGCATCACAACTACAATAAAATAATCACTCTTCACATGTACGTTCACCATCTTCATCCTCTCCTATATTTGTTTTTCCACCAAAATTATACGTCTATAGAAAAATGTTGAACTGCATTAAGGCTAAGGGCTGAAGATCCAAGTGTAATAAAGCTTAAAACAAATGTTCCTGAAAGAAACAAGAGTGGATAAACAACCTTCTTTGTTTTATTTTCCAGCCAATAATGTATGTCGTACTGGGGAGTGCCAAATTTCGAAAAAATTGCCTATTTTCCATAAACACAAAAGGTATTAATTTCACATACAAAAAAGAGAAAACTACTAAAAATAACATTATGGTGAAGTTGAAATCCAAAAGCAGCAAGGTAAAGTAAAAAAAAAATATAGTGAAACAGTGAAAGGATCTTACATTCAGAACTATATATGTACTTTCAGTATAAAATCTTCCATGGCTTGATTTTGACATTGGAACTAATTGCTGGTTCTCAATACACCAACTTTCTAAGCCTCTAAAATTGAAAATTTAGTGAAAAACAAAAAAGCCGGTAAAAAAAAAGAAGTCCATTTTATAACAAAATTTCTTCTTTTATGTGAAACACAAATTTGGAAGAATTAGGAGACAAAGATTAAACTAAAAAGTTAAGTCTCCCGGTTACCACTTCAATGTGCCCACCAACTTCTTTTTAAAATAGGCCACTATTAAAATGCAAAAAAAAAAAACAATTTTCCAACTTCCTTTCTTGGCATAACCTTAATAACAAAGAAGAAATTCATCTAATGATAGCAGATACAAGTTTATTTGTAATTTTCTTTAGCACATCAAAAAAATTAAAAATTAAAAACTGAACCTGAAGATAATTAGAGGATAGTCGATATTCAGTAGATTTAACACATAATATAAGGAAATTTAACATAAATGGATTGTAAGGATACCGGTTTGCTCCTGCATTTAGGAATGCATAATCCAAGTCTTTATTGGCAACTGGCATTATTTATATGCTATAATATTCCAGCAAAATAGTTGATAATGAGATAAATCTTCAATCCAGTATTTATGTTAGTCCTCAAAACCTGAGACAAATGTAAATAATATGATTTCATTTTCAGACCACATTATTAAAGCTAGTTTGTAAGATTTGGGGACAAAGCAATGAGAAAGAATGAAACTTAGGGAGTTTATACTAAGAACTAGGTATTATATATAGTAAATAAGCTAAGGAAAGAAAAGCTACCATTGTGCAATAACTAACATCAAACAGAAAACTTGGCATTCAAAGAAGAATAATAACTGAGCTAGTGTAGATTACTCAACTGTCAAGTGATTACGGCGATGAATGAAAGTTGTTATCATAGCCTATATCAACTTTTTTCATGTTTCTGTTATAGTTCTTTTCTTATTCAGCTTGATTACTTCTCAGATGAGTTGTAGTATGCTTATTTCTTTTAAGATTTGAATCCTTCTATAACATGAATATTGAATAGTCCATAATTCAAAGTACAAACATCTAAATCTACTGAGAAGTGACAAGATTGCCCCCACCAAAAACAAGAAATCCAAGTGATTTTGACAAAGCCTGAGATTTATCAAAAAGAACAAAACAAAAAAAATAAATGAAGGTAACAAAATCAACATCACATTCAAGCACAATGCACGTTACAAAGCACAAAATGCTCATATCTAAGCTACTGAAATCACTAAAGACAAGTGGTCAAAGGCTATTCCAATGATCTGAAGTTTCTAAAAGCTTAAAACAAAACAAAACAAAATGGAAAATCTGCAAAGCTTTGATGTATGGAACAAATTGAATGAAAAGAATATGAGATCAAACCTTGTGTATCTTAATAGTGCATCTTAATTAAAAAGTAGCAACAAAAATTAAAAAGTGACTTAAATCAAATTATAAATAGTGCATCTTAATTAAATGCATGAACAAACCATATTTTAAGAACTACAATAAAACATCAATTGATAAACAATTAAATAAATAAAAATAAACTACCTTAACTTGTTGAACAATATAAAAATGTTACAAAGCATATAGAATAAGCGTTGAGTTTTGATAACCGAGTAAGGAACTCTTATTTTCAATGGGTTTGCCCATCAAGAAAGCTCTTCTCAAAGTGGAACAAGAGTATGAATAGTTAGATTGAGTCATAGTTAAATATTTGTATAAAATTAGTATAAATAGATAGAAAAATGGTATGATGCTAACAGTGTAAATCGTCATGTGATGCTGACAGTAGGTACCACACAATGAGAATAATACGTGTTTATAAGATGGTTGGGTTGTGATGTTGAAGGTAGCTGTCACACAATAAGAATAATATGTGTCTATAAGATGCTTGGGTTGAGAGTCATTTATTTATCTGTTGTAATTGAGGATCATGATTCCTGTTTGAGCTTAGTGTCCAAATTTATTTTTTTTTGTCATTACACTACTCACACATCCACACTTTGAGATTTTCTTAAACCTCATCCCAGTATCAGTATCAGTATCAGTAGGGGTTTGAATTTGATGCAACCTGATTAAGGGGCAATATAATTGCCACTTGGTGTCCATATTTGTTTAAGGAATTATGTGATGAAAAAGAATTGGACTCCAGAAAAAGTGTGGTTGTTGGGCCATTTTTTGTCTGATAGAAATGGACGGAATTGTGTTAAGATAATAGTAATTGGGTCTCATTGAAAAATAGAGTAATATTAAAGTATATTCTGCCAAAAATATTCCAAAAAAGAAATGGCCATTTTAAACAAAAAAGAAAAAAAAAGAAATGACCATTTAAAAAAAAAAGAAAAGAAGAGGAAACTCATTTTCAATCATTTGTTTAGGGTCGTCGTCACTGAGAAGTAGTACGTGCAGCATCGTTGCGTGAAGCATCTTCAACAGTTCAATTCCAACAGACGAGTGATGAGCGGATAATTTATACGCTTTTTAGCATTGTTTTTAGGTAGTTTTTAGTAAGTTCAAGCTACTTTTAGGAATGTTTTCATTGGTTTTTATGTTAAATTCACATTTCTGGACTTTACTACGAGTTTGTGTGTTTTTCTGTGATTTCAGGTAAATTCTGGCTGAAATTGAGGGACTTGAGCAAAACTTTGAAAAGGGCTGACAAAAGGACTGCTGATGCTGTTGGAATCTGACCTCCCTGCACTCGAAATGGATTTTCCGGAGCTACGAAACTCCAAATGGCACGCTCTCAACGGCGTTGGAAAGTAGACATCCAGAGCTTTCCATCAATATATAATAGTCCATACTTTATTCGGAAATTGACGACGTAACTTGGCGTTGAACGCCAAGTACATGCTGCTGTCTGGAGTTAAACGCCAAAAAAACGTCATGATCCGGAGTTGAATGCCCAAAACACGTCATAACATGGAGTTCAACTCCAAGAAAAGCCTCAGCTCGTGGATAGATCAAGCTCAGCCCAAGCATACACCAAGTGGGCCCCGGAAGTGGATTTATGCATCAATAACTTACTCATGTAAACCCTAGTAGCTAGTCTAGTATAAATAGGATAAGTTACTATTGTATTAGACATCTTTTGACAGTTTAATCTTTGACTGTTTAGTCTTTGATAATTCGGTCTCTTGATCATTCAGGGGGCTGGCCATTCGGCCATGCCTGAACCTTTTACTTATGTATTTTCAACAGTGGCGTTTCTGCACACCATAGATTAAGGGTGTGGAGCTCTGCTGTACCTCAAGTTTCAATACAATCACTATTACTTTTTATTCAATTCTCTTTTATTCTTATTCCAAGATATACGTTACACTTAACTTGATGAATGTGATGATCTGTGACACTCATCATCATTCTCACCTATGAACGTGCGTGACTGACAACCACTTCCGTTCTACCTTAGGCCGGGCGCATATCTCTTAGATTCCCCAACAGAATCTTCGTGGTATAAGCTAGATAGATGGCGGCATTCATGAGGATCCGGAAAGTCTAACCTTGTCTGTGGTATTCCGAGTAGGATCCTGGGAATCCGGAAAGTCTAACCTTGTCTGTGGTATTCCGAGTAGGATTCCGGTATTGAATGACTGTGACGAGCTTCAAACTCCTGAAGGCTGGGCGTGATGACAAACGCGAAAGAATCAATGGATTCTATTCCAACCTGATTGAGAACCGACAGATGATTAGCCGTGCTGTGATAGAGCATTTGGACCATTTTCACTGAGAGGATGGGATGTAGCTATCAACCAAGGGTGATGCCTCCAGACGATTAGCCGTGCAGTGACAGCGCATAGGACCATTTTCCCGAGAGGATTAAAAGTAGCCATTGATGATAGTGATTCCCTACATACAGCTTGCCATGGAAAGGAGTAAGAAGGATTGAAGAAAGAGTGAGTAGTGAAGTAGAGTTTCAAGAGGAGCACAGCACCTCCACAAGCCTATCTGAAATTTCCACTATTGAATTACATAAGTATTTCTATCCTTGTTATTTTCTTTTTATTATTAATTTTTGAAAACCCATAAACCAATTTAATCTGCCTAACTGAGATTTACAAGGTGATCATAGCTTGCTTCATACCAACAATCTCTGTGGGATCGACCCTTACTCACGTAAGGTATTACTTGGATGACCCAGTACACTTGCTGGTTAAGTTGAACGGAGTTGTGAACTATGGTATTGGCATCATGTTTTTGGCGCCATTACCAGGGAATGAAAAGCAATGAATTTTGCAAAATGGAATAACAAATGAATCACAATTTCGTCCACCAAGTTTTTGGCGCCGTTGCCGGGGATTGTTCGAGTATGGACAACTGATGGTTCATCTTGTTGCTCTGATTAGGTAATTTTCTTTTCAAAAATCTTTTTTAAAATTTTCTTTTCTTTTTCGTTTTTCTAACCATGTTTTTCGAAAAAAAAATAAAAAAAGATACAAAAAAATTAGAAAATCATAAAAATAAAAAATATTTTGTGTTTCTTGTTTGAGTCTTGTGTTAATTTTTAAGTTTGGTGTCAATTGCATGCTTTAAAAATTTTTCTTGCATTTTTCGAAAATCTCATGCATTCATAGTGTTCTTCATGATCTTCAAGTTGTTCTTGACAAAGTCTTCTTGTTTGATCTTGATGATTTCTTGTTTTATGTTGTTTGTTGTTTTTCATGTGCACTTTTGCATTCATATTTTCCATGCATTCAAGATTTCTAAGTTTGGTGTCTTGTATGTTTTCTTTGCATAAAAAATTTTTCAAAATTATGTTCTTGATGTTCATCATGATCTTCAAAGTGTTCTTGGTGTTCATCTTGACATTCATAGCATTCTTGCATGCATTCATTGCTTTGATCTAAAAATTTCATGCATTGAGTATTTTTGTTGTTTTTCTCTCTCATAAAAAAAATCAAAAATAAAAAAAAATATCTTTTCCTTATTTCCCTCCAAATTTTCGAAATTTTGGGTTGACTTGGTCAAAAATTTTTAAAAAATTAGTTGTTTCTCACAAGTCAAGTCAAAATTTCAATTTTAAAAATCTTATCTTTTCAAAATCTTTTTCAAAAATTATATCTTTTTCATTTTTTTTCTATTTTTTGAAAATTCCAAAAATCTTTTTCAAAATATTTTCAAAATATTTTTCCTATCTTTACATCTAATTTTCGAAAATTAGCTAACAATTAATGTGATTGGTTCAAAAATTTGAAGTTTGTTACTTTCTTGTTAAGAAAGGTTCAATCTTTAAGTTCTAGAATCTTACCTTTTAGTTTCTTGTTAGTTAAGTAATTTTAAAAATTAAATCTTTTTCAAAAATATCTTTTTCTTAAAAATCCTTTTTATCTTTTATCTTATCTTTTTCAAAAACTTTATCTTTTTCAAAATTTGATTTCAAAAATATCTTATCTAACTTCTTATCTTCTTATCCTTTTCAAAATTTGATTTCAAATCTTTTTCAATCAACTAACTAACTCTTTGTTTGTTTCTTATCTTTTTCAAAACCAAGTAACTACTTTTCCCTCTCTAATTTTCGAAAATATCTCTCTCCTTTTCAAAAATTCTTTTTAATTAATTAAGTGTTTCATGTTTTAATTTTAATACCTTTTAATTTTCGAAAATTTACTAACCTTTTTTTTTCAAATTATTTTCGAAATTTCTCCCTCTCTTTTCTTCTTATATTTAATTAATTAATTACTAACACTTATCTTCACCTCTCTTCATCTAAAAATCTGAACTTATTATATCTTTTGTGTTTGGATTCTTCTACCCCTTTCTCCTTCTACTAACATAAAGGAATCTCTATACTGTGACATAGAGGATTCCTTTTTCTTTTCTTGTTTTCTTCTCTTTCATATGAGCAGGAACAGGGAAAAAGGCACTCTTGTTGAAATTGATCCAGAACCTGAAAGGACTCTGAAGAGAAAATTAAGAGAAGCTAAATTACAGCAATCCAGAAACAACCTTTCAGAAATTTTCGAACAAGAGAAGGTGATGGCAGCCGAAAATAATAATAATGCAAGGAGAATGCTTGGTGACTTCACAAAGCCAACGTCCAAGTTTGATGGAAGAAGCATCTCCATTCCTGCCATTGGAGCCAATAACTTTGAGCTGAAACCTCAGCTAGTTGCCTTAATGCAACAAAACTGCAAGTTTTATGGACTTCCATCTGAAGATCCTTATCAGTTTTTAACTGAGTTCTTGCAGATTTGTGAGACTGTAAAGACGAATGGAGTTGATCCTGAAGTCTACAGACTCATGCTTTTCCCTTTTGCTGTAAGAGACAGAGCTAGAATATGGTTGGATTCACAACCTAAGGATAGCCTGGACTCCTGGGATAAGCTGGTCACTGCCTTCTTGGATAAATTCTTTCCTCCTCAAAAGCTGAGTAAGCTGAGAGTGGATGTTCAAACCTTCAAACAAAAAGATGGTGAATCCCTCTATGAAGCTTGGGAAAGATACAAGCAGCTGACCAAAAGATGTCCATCTGACATGTTTTCAGAATGGACCATATTAGATATCTTCTATTATGGTCTATCTGAATTTTTGAAAATGTCATTGGACCATTCTGCAGGTGGATCTATTCACCTGAAGAAAACGCCTGAAGAGGCTCAAGAACTCATTGACATGGTTGCAAACAACCAATTTATGTACACCTCTGAGAGGAATTCCGTGAATAATGGGATACCTCAGAAGAAAGGAGTTCTTGAAATTGATGCTCTGAATGCCATATTGGCTCAGAACAAAGTGTTGACTCAACAGGTCAACATGATCTCTCAAAATCTGAATGGATGGCAACATGCATCCAACAGTACTAGAGAGGCAGCTTCTGAAGAAGCTTATGATCCTGAAAACCCTGCCATGGCAGAGGTTAATTACATGGGTGAACCTTATGGAAACACCTATAACTCATCATGGAGAAATCATCTAAATTTCTCATGGAAGGATCAACAAAAGCCTCAACAAGGCTTTAACAATGGTGGACACACTAGGCTGAGTAATAGCAAGCCATATCCATCATCTTCTCAGCAACAGACAGAGAATTCTAAACAAAACACTTCTAATTTAGCCAATTTAGTCTCTGATCTGTCAAAGGCCACTTTCAGTTTCATGAATGAAACAAGATCCTCCATTAGAAATTTGGAGGCACAAGTGGGCCAGCTGAGTAAGAAAGTCATTGAAACTCCTCCCAGTATTCTCCCAAGCAATACAGAAGAGAATCCAAAAGGAGAGTGCAAGGCCATTGATGTGATCAATATGGCCAAATGCACAAGGGAGGAGGAGGACGAAAATCCTAGTGAGGAAGACCTCCTGGGACATCCCTCAAGCAAGAAGGAGTTTCCTATTAAGGATCCAAAGGAATCTGAGGCTCATATAGAGACCATAGAGATTCCATTAAATCTCCTTCTGCCATTAATGAGCTCTGAAGGCTATTCATCCTCTGAAGAGGATGAAGATGTGACTGGAGAGCAAATTGCTCAATACTTAGGAGCTATCATGAAGCTGAATGCCAAGTTGTTTGGTAATGAGACTTGGGAAAGTGAACCTCCCTTGCTCATTAGTGAACTAGATACTTGGAATCAGCAAATTCTACCTCAAAAGAAACAAGATCCTGGCAAGTTCCTAATACCTTGTACCATAGGCACCATGACCTTTGAAAAAGCTCTGTGTGATCTGGGGTCAGGGATAAATCTTATGCCACTCTCTGTAATGGAGAAGTTGGGGATCATTGAGGTATAACCTGCCTTGTTCTCATTACAATTGACAGACAAGTCATTGAGACAAGCTTATGGAATACTAGAGGACGTGCTAGTAAAGGTTGAAGGCCTTTGCATCCCTGCTGATTTCATAATCTTAGACACTAGGAAGGAAGAGGATGATTGCATCATCCTTGGAAGACCTTTCCTAGCCACAGCAGGAGCTGTGATAGATGTCAACAGAGGTGAATTAGTCCTTCAATTGAATGGGGACTACCTTGTGTTTAAGGCACATGGTCATCCCTCTGTGACAAAAGAGAGTAAACATGAAGAGCTTCTCTCAGTTCAGAGTCAAGAAGAGCCCACACAGTCAAACTCTAAGTTTGGTGTTGTGAGGCCACAACCAAACTCTAAGTTTGGTGTTAAGACCCCATATCCAAACTCTAAGTTTGGTGTTGGGACTACACAAACATTGACCTGATCACCTTGTGGCTCCATGAGAGCCACTGTCAAGCTATTGACATTAAAGAAGTGCTTGTCGGGAGGCAACCCAATTTTATTTATCTAATTTTTATTTTATTGTTATTTTGTGTTTTATTAGGTACATGATCATAAGGAGTCACGAAAAAATCATAAAAATTAAAAACAGAATCAAAAACAGCAGAAGAAAAAATTCACACCCTGGAGGACGCACAGGCTGGCGTTCAACGCCAGTAAGATGCATCTGGCCGGCGTTCAACGCCAGAACAGAGCACTATTCTGGCGCTGAACGCCAGAAACAAGCAACATTCTGGCGCTGAACGCCAGGAATGTGCCTAGAGAAGAAAAGCTGGCGCTGAACGCCAGTAACAAGCATGAAACTGGCGTTCAACGCCAGAAACATGCTTTACATGGGCGTTGAACACCCAGAACGTGCACCAATGGGCGTTTAAACGCCAGAATGGTGTGCAAAGGCATTTTACATGCCTATTTGGTGCAGGGATAGAATTCCTTGACACCTCAGATCCTGTGGACCCCACAGGATCACCTCAGGATCTGTGGACCCCACAGGATCCCCACCTAACATATTCCCACCTTACCTCCTAATCCTATTTTTGTGATTACTCTTCCCCATGTCACACTTCCCAACAACTCTCACCAATCACCTCAATTCCTCTTCCCAATTACCCCATTCACCACTCACATCAACCCACTCTTCCCCATAAACCCCACCTACCTTCAAAAATTCAAACCATTTCCCCACCCATTCCCACCCTAATGACCGAATCCACACTACCCCCTCTCCCTATAAATACCCTTCCATTCTACTTCATTTTCACACAACACAAACCCATCTTCTCCCACTTAGCCGAACCTACCTCTCTCCCTCTCTACCCTATTCTCTTCTTCTTCTTCTTCTCTTCTTTTCTTTCTTGCTCGAGGGCGAGCAATATTTTAAGTTTGGTGTGGTAAAAGCATAAGCTTTTTGTTTTTCCATCACCATCAATGGCACCTAAGGCCGGAATATCCTCTAGAAAAGGAAAAGGGAAGACAAAAGCTTCCACCTCCGAGTCATGGGAGATGGAAAGATTCATCTCCAAGAGCCATCAAGACCACTTCTATGATGTTGTGGCAAAGAAGAAGGTGATCCCTGAGGTCCCTTTCAAGCTCAAAAAGAATGAGTATCCGGAGATCCGACATGAGATCCGAAGAAGAGGTTGGGAAGTCCTAACCAACCCCATGCAACAAGTCGGAATCCTAATGGTTCAAGAGTTCTATGCCAATGCATGGATCACTAGGAACCATGATCAAAGTATGAACCCGAATCCAAAGAATTATCTCACAATGGTTCGGGGGAAATACTTAGATTTTAGTCCGGAAAATATGAGGTTGGCGTTTCACTTGCCCATGATGCAAGGAGATGAACGCCCCTACACTAGAAGGGTCAACTTTAATCAAAGGTTGGACCAAGTCCTTATGGACATATGCGTGGAAGGAGCTCAATGGAGAAGAGACTCCAAAGGCAAGCCAGTCCAACTAAGAAGACTGGATCTCAAGCCTGTGGCTAGAGGATGGTTGGAGTTCATACAACGCTCCATCATTCCTACTAGCAACCGATCTGAAGTTACTGTGGATCGGGCCATCATGATTCACAGCATCATGATTAGAGAGGAAGTAGAAGTTCATGAGGTCATCTCCAATGAACTCTACAAAATAGCCGACAAGCCCTCACCCATGGCACGGCTAGCTTTCCCTCACCTTATTTGCCATCTATGTTACTCAGCTGGAGTTATCATAGAAGGAGACACCTCCATCGAAGAGGATAAGCCCATCACCAAGAAGAGGATGGAGCAAGCAAGAGAGATCCCTCACGGTTCTCAAGAGATGCATGAGGAAGCTCATCATTAAGAAATCCCTGAGATGCCTCAAGGGATGCACTTTCCTCCCAACAACTATTGGGAGCAACTCAACACCTCCTTAGAAGATTTAAGCCACAATGTGGAACAATTAAGGGTGGAACATCATGAGCACTCCATCATTCTCCAAGAAATAAGAGAAGACCAAAGAGCAATGAGGGAGGAGCAATAAAGGCAAGGAAGGGACATAGAAGAGCTTAAGGACATTGTTGGTCCTTCAAGAAGAAGACGCCACTAAAGGTGGATTCATTCCTTGTTCTTTATTTCTTTCTGTTTTCGGTTTTCAATGTTGTGTTTATCTATTTTTTGTGTCTTTATTTCATGATCATTAGTATGTAACCATGTCTTAAAGCTATGAATAAAATCCATCAATCCTTCACCTCTCTTAAATGAAAAATGTTTTAATTTAAAAGAACAAGAAGTACATGAATTTCGAATTTATCCTTGAATTTAATTTAATTATATTGATGTGGTGACAATACTTTTTGTTTTCTGAATGAATGCTTGAACAGTGCATATTTTTGATCTTGTTGTTTATGAATGTTAAAATTGTTGGCTCTTGAAAGAATGATAAACAAAGAGAAATGTTATTGATGATCTGAAAAATCATGAAATCGATTCTTGAAGCAAGAAAAAGCAGTGAAAAAGCAAAAGCTTGTGAAAAAAAAAGTGGCGAAAAAAAAATAGAAAGAAAAAGAAAAAGCAAGCAGAAAAAGCCAATAGCCCTTAAAACCAAAAGGCAAGGGTAAAAAGGATCCAAGGCTTTGAACATCAATGGATAGGAGGGCCCAAGGAAATCAAATCCAGGCCTAAGCGGCTAAATCAAGCTGTCCCTAACCATGTGCTTGTGTCATGAAGGTCCAAGTGAAAAGCTTGAGACTGAGTGGTTAAAGTCGTGATCCTAAGCAAAAAGAGTGTGCTTAAGAGCTCTGGACACCACTAACTGGGGACTCTAGCAAAGCTGAGTCACAATCTGAAAAGGTTCACCCAGTTATGTGTCTGTGGCATTTATGTATCTGGTAGTAATACTGGAAAACAAAGTGCTTAGGGCCAGGGCCAAGACTCATAAGTAGCTGTGTTCAAGAATCAACATGCTTAACTAGGAAAGTCAATAACACTATCCAAAATTCTAAGTTCCCAGAGACGCCAATCACTCTGAACTTCAAAGGAAAAAGTGAGATGCCAAAACTGTTCAGAAGCAAAAGGCTACAAGTCCCGCTCATCTAATCATAAATAATATTCATTGATATTCTGGAATTTATAGTATATTCTCTTCTTTTTATCCTATTTGATTTTCAGTTGCTTGGGGACAAGCAACAATTTAAGTTTGGTGTTGTGATGAGCGGATAATTTATATGCTTTTTGGCATTGTTTTTAGGTAGTTTTTAGTAAGTTCAAGCTATTTTAGGGATGTTTTCATTGGTTTTTATGTTAAATTCACATTTCTGGACTTTACTATGAGTTTGTGTGTTTTTCTGTGATTTCAGATAAATTCTGGCTGAAATTGAGGGACTTGAGCAAAACTCTGAAAAGGGCTGACAAAAGGACTGCTGATGCTGTTGGAATCTGACCTCCCTGCACTCGAAATGAATTTTACGGAGCTACAGAACTCCAAATGGCGCGCTCTCAACGGCGTTGGAAAGTAGACATCCAAAGCTTTCCAGCAATATATAATAGTCCATACTTTATTCGGAAATTGACGACGTAACTTGGCGTTGAACGCCAAGTACATGTTGCTGTCTGGAGTTAAACGCCAGAAAAACGTCATGATCCAGAGTTGAACGCCCAAAACATGTCATAACTTGGAGTTCAACTCCAAGAAAAGCCTCAGCTCGTGGATAGATCAAGCTCAGCCCAAGCATGCACCAAGTGGGCCCCGGAAGTGGATTTATGCATCAATAACTTACTCATGTAAACCCTAGTAGCTAGTCTAGTATAAATAGGATAAGTTACTATTGTATTAGACATCTTTTGACAGTTTAGTCTTTGATAATTCGGTCTCTTGATCATTCAGGGGGCTGGCCATTCGGCCATGCCTGAACCTTTTACTTATGTATTTTCAACAGTGGAGTTTCTGCACACCATAGATTAAGGGTGTGGAGCTCTGCTGTACCTCAGGTTTCAATACAATCACTATTACTTTTTATTCAATTCTCTTTTATTCTTATTCCAAGATATACGTTACACTTAACTTGATGAATGTGATGATCCGTGACACTCATCATCATTCTCACCTATGAACGTGCGTGACTGAAAACCACTTCCGTTCTACCTTAGGCCGGGCGCATATCTCTTAGATTCCCCAACAGAATCTTCGTGGTATAAGCTAGATAGATGGTGGCATTCATGAGGATCCGGAAAGTCTAACCTTGTCTGTGGTATTCCGAGTAGGATCCTGGGAATCCGGAAAGTCTAACCTTGTCTGTGGTATTCCGAGTAGGATCCTGGGAATCCGGAAAGTCTAACCTTGTCTGTGGTATTCCGAGTAGGATTCCGGTATTGAATGATTGTGACGAGCTTCAAACTCCTGAAGGCTGGGCGTGATGACAAACGCAAAAGAATCAATGGATTCTATTCCAACCTGATTGAGAACCGACAGATGATTAGCCGTGCTGTGACAGAGCATTTGGACCATTTTCACTGAGAGGATGGGATGTAGCTATCAACCAAGGGTGATGCCTCCAGACGATTAGCCGTGCAGTGACAGCGCATAGGACCATTTTCCCGAGAGGATTAAAAGTAGCCATTGATGATAGTGATGCCCTACATACAGCTTGCCATGGAAAGGAGTAAGAAGGATTGAAGAAAGAGTGAGTAGTGAAGTAGCGTTTCAAGAGGAGTACAGCACCTCCACAAGCCTATCTGAAATTTCCACTATTGAATTACATAAGTATTTCTATCCTTGTTATTTTCTTTTTATTATTAATTTTCGAAAACCCATAAACCAATTTAATCTGCCTAACTGAGATTTACAAGGTGACCAGAGCTTGCTTCATACCAACAATCTCTGTGGGATCGACCCTTACTCACGTAAGGTATTACTTGGATGACCCAGTACACTTGCTGGTTAAGTTGAACGGAGTTGTGAACTATGGTATTGGCATCATGTTTTTGGCGCCATTACCAGGGAATGAAAAGCAATGAATTTTGCAAAATGGAATAACAAATGAATCACAATTTCGTCCACCAACGAGCATCGAGAAGCAGTCGAACACAACATTGTGAAGCGGACCAACGTGACTTTGAGGCTGGTAACTAGTGACGGTCGTCTCCGGTGACAGATAAAGAGAAGGTTGCGACTTAGAGGATCAGTTGTAACCTAATTAAAAGGGTGTAAGACCCCTAATTTTAAAAATCAAATAATTAGTTATTTATAAGTTATTATATTATATTAAGATCTTGTTTTTTTAAATTATTTTTGTTAACAAAAATAATTAAATAGAATTTTATTGTTATTAAAATTTAATTTGATTATGACTTATTCTATTAGTTTGAATTATTTATTAAAAATTATTTTAGTAGACAAAATTTAAATTGATTATTATTATTATTATTATTATTATTATTATTATTATTATATTAATACTTCTTCCATTTAACTAACCAAAATCACTAAAAGGAACAAGCTAAGGAAAATGGCACTACAAGAAAATGGAATATTGTAACAAAAAATTTGTATCAAATTTAAAATTGTTACAAAAAATAGTATTTTGTAATAATAACATGTGATTGTTACAAAAGAATAATGTTTTGTAACAACATTACAAGTTGTTGCAAAACATGATAATATTTTGTAACAACCTGTTTTATTTTGTTACAAATTATGTTAGTTTTTGTAACGAGATGGTATTTTGTTACAAAATATTATAATATTTTGTAACAAAAAAAATTAGTTGCAAAAATTCAAAATATTTTATAACAAATTTTGTTTTTTGTTTCAAAAACTCCAATTGTTTTGTAATAAAAAATTAATTTGTCACAAAATTCAATATTATTTGTAACAAGTTAATTATTTGTCACAAAATATAAATATATTTTACAACATTTTTTTTCTAAATGTTAAACACTTTAAGAGTAAAAAAAATTATGTATATATTTTTTTCAAAATAATTTTATTTTGTAACATCCTGCATTTTTGAAAACCACCCTTTTTTGCCCAAATCATCATCAAATCCATTAAGCACATTCATTGTGCAATAACCGAGCTTGCATGTTATCCAAACGAAGGAGAGAGTGGCCGAATTTCATGGTGAAAACCGTGAGTTCCTTCTATTTTCTTTTTTCGATTTCTTTTGATTCGTAACTCCAATTAAAAATCTAATCGGGTAAAAGTGTTCGTATCTTCCTCCTCTACACGTTGGAGTTACTTTTGTCCGGTAGAAGTTGACAGTGACGTAGTTGCCCTTCCCTTTGAGTTCGGCCAATTGGAGTTCTAGGAGATACAGACGATTTCTGATGCTTTCCTTTTTAGCAGCTCAATGAGAAAGCTTCTCTGGAGCCAAGGTTGTCAAACTCGCGAGTCTAGGTAAACTCGTGGAGCTAACCTAGACTCAACTCGTAGACTCGTACGAGTTTACCTATTATATATTTTTTTAAAAAATATATATCATGTATAATATATATATTTACTTAGATATAGACATTCAAACCTAACAATTTCAACATCAAAACACATAATAAATTAACCTAATACTAAAATTACAAGTTACAACAAGTATTTTGGATCACACATTTAAATCCTTCACACGTATCTATCTAGTTCAACATAAAACACACAATTACACAATCAAAGGTTCATAAGACATAACCAAAACACAAAAGAAAACAACAAAGCAACAATTAAATTTCTAATAAACTCTAAAACTCAAATCCTCCAATATCTTCATCTTCCATGGCATCAATATCATCATCTTCACCATCTTCATCAGAAACATCATTTCTTTCAGCCTCAGGTTCAACACGGCCAACAAAATCATCATCATCATTCACATGTTCATCTTCTTCCTCTATTAAATTTTGTTGTGGATCCCTAATTAACTCATTCTCACCTCCCTCACCGATGTTGAATTCATTAATATTCATACCTGGAATAGCAAATTCATTACTATTTGGATCATCATTAGTATTGTCATTTGTTGGCAAGTGAGAATGCTCAACACTTTCAGCAATATTTTCATTAACATCCTCAGTTATCCACTCATCATCAGAATGCACTGCATCAAATTCAAGTTTTGGAGTTTTTCTAATTTGCTTGCCCTTTAACTTCAAATTATACATCACATACACTAAATCATTCATTTTCTTTTGATGCAACCGATTTCTTCTCTTTGTATGAACCTACAAACATATAGTGCCAATAGTTAATAAAAATACAAAAATTAAAATTAAAATAAATAATGAATAGTTCTAAGGAAGTAAGGAATAAGGAATTACCAGTTCAAATGCACTCCAATTACGCTCACAACCAGATGAACTACAAGTTAAGCTTAGAACTCGGATAGCAAACTTCTTTAGTTCTGGACAACTATCTCCATAGAAGTCCCACCACTCAGTAGGTAGCATGGTCTTCCTACTACTCTTTGCAGTTTCATTACCAAAGAGGCCTCTAGCATAATGAAAGTCAGGAAGCTGTAGACCAACCTTTTTCTTGTTTCATTCACCTTTAGCTTCTTTTCAAAATCCTCCAATATCAAATCTATGCAGTGTGCAGCACATGGTGTCCAATACAAAATTTTTTTCTACTCTCCATCATTCTTTCTCCAGCAGCCTTATAATTAGCAGCATTATCTGTAACAATTTGCACTACATTCTCTTCACCAACAAATTCTACGGCATCTTCTAGCATTTTGACAACTTTATCCATTGTTTTCGAGATGTCAGAAACGTCCAATGAATAAAGAAAAACTGTTCCTTTAGGGCAGTTCACCAAGAAATTACAAATACTACGCCTTTTTTATCAACAACCCAAACAACAAATTCAGATTCAGATTATCCACTAACTAAATTCATAACTAACACTAGTTTCATCTACACTTACAACAATAATGTTCAAAAGATGAAAAATTTTTAGCATCATAATTCATAAGACTTAATCAATAATCATCACTCCAAATGCAGTACAACAAGCAATACTTTTGTAATTCGGAATAATATACCACCCAGTTAACCCAAAAGTCCATTCTCATTGTCATATGAACCCCCTTTGAGGTCATCAATATGATCAAGCACAAACAAATTAAAACAATAGCAACCAGTCAACCACCAATACTCCAATACTCACTTTATCACACAACAGATACATTTTCATTTAAACTAACAATTCAGACTTCAGACTTTCAATTAAACTAACACAGTAAGTCAGTAACACTAACTAACAATTCAGACTTCAGAGTTTCAGTCAGATATTTTAGAGTTTCAATTCAGACTTCAGAGTTTCAATTCAGACTTTAGAGTTTCAATTAAGATATTTTAGAGTTTCAATTCAGACTTCAGAGTTTCAATTCAGACTTCAAAATTTCAGTAAACTAAACATAACTACATAACAGAAGCAGAAAACAAAAGAAAAAAATATATATAACAGAAGCACTATCCACACATTTTAACCATGATTGAAGCATGAAGCATGAAGTACAGATTATAGAAGCAGGCAAGCAACATCAGTTTTTTTCACACATTAATTTTTTTTCAACAGATCAAACACAGATCAGGGCCTTAATAAATTTGCAGAATTGAATAATTGCAACCAAAATTGTTAGCATTTGAATTAGTTTAACAAAATTACCTTGGAGATGGGCAGACTTTATCACTTGAAGCAGATCGGCAGTGGTTCAGTGAAGAAAAATAGAACAAGGACGACGAGGGCAAAACAGGGGAAGGGAGGCAAACGGCGTGGTGGTGGGCTCTGGCGCTGTGCGACTCTGCGTGGTGGTGGCCTAGTGGGCTCTACGAGACTGCGACTCTGCGTGGTGGTCCTTCATTGGGCTCTGCGACGCTGCGTGGGTGAGCGGTGGGGGAAGAGGGATGAAGCGAGGGGAGGTGAGAAGGTGAAGGATCCGTCTAGACTCAGGCGTCCGGCCTCTGCGTGGCAGTGCAGACAAGGTCGCCGTTAGATGGTGGAGGGAGTGAGGAGTGAGGCTGACCGTGAGTGTTTGGTGGAGGGAGTCACTAGGGTTTCGAACTTCACTTCTTCATTAGTGGGTGTGGGTTTAGGTTACCGGGTTTGGGTTAGCCATTTAGCTGTAGGGTTTTTTTTTTCTGGGCCAAAACGACACCGTTTTGGCAAAAATGGGCAACGAAATTAAACTCGCTGACTCGCTAGCAAACTTGCGAGTTTGCACGATTTTATCCGAGTCTAGCCGAGTTAACCCGAGTCTACCCAGAAACGAGTTTATGTCCGAGTCAACTCGATTCCACTACCTAAACTCGTAAACTCGTACGAGTTTACGAGTTAACTCGCGAGTTTGACAACCATGTCTGGAGCTTTCGTTGATTTTGATTTCATACGGAGGTAGGAGATTTATTTTAAAATTAATTGTTTTAATTTACGAATGTCACTGAAGTTTAGTGAGTAACTGCAAATAATTTATAAATATCTCGTTTGACTAATTGAAGAAAATTGATAAAATTGAGATTGTTAATGATTGTGAATATAGTTGAATGTGATAAAATCGTGATTAATTTTGTGTTATTTGTGAAAATGATTGAATTTGGTGATGAAATTGGTTGAATTGTGGCTGTGAATAATGATTTAATTGTTTAAAAGTGACTAATTACTCAAATTCCTGGTTATGCTGATTTCTTGATTTAGTTGTGGAATTAAGATTTATTTGTTGATAGTGGACATTGTTGCAAGCTTTTTAGAGAAATTATTAGTTACTAAACTGAACGGGTTGGGGTACCTTGCTGTTCTGATTGTTATTGAGAAAAAAGATAAGTGAATTGTAGAGATTGAGGTTTTATGAACAAAAAATAGATTGAGCTTGGATTTCAAAACTGATTTCTTAAAAATTTATTTCTTAACTAAAACAATAATTTTGAGGATTTATAAATAATTTTGGAATTATTAAAAGTATATGGCTATAAAATATGTTATTATTAAAATTCTGGTGATTTGATAATTGTTGAAAAAAGGGCTGGTGATTTATTGAGAAAGAGGGAACCCGTAAGGGTGGCTAAGCCCGAATTTTAGGCAAAGTGCTGCCAAAAGTTTTATAAAATTTGGGACTTTATTTGAAATGCGATTTTAAAATATTTGTTTTGGACAGTTAAATTATTTGAGGCTTACTTAGTTGGGAAAAGATTTATTCTATTTCAAATTCGATTTATTAAGAAAAGTATAATGTTTTAAATCCAATACTTTGAGGAGAGATTTTGTTTTAAGTTATGAAATGAATTCGGTTTGTTAAAAATAAGAAAGAAAAGGGATAAGAGAATGTGACACGTGTGATTAAGGAATGACTAAAAGGTCATGAGAGGGTGGCGGAAAGTAAATAGTTGAGGTGCTGATGTGTGAATGATTGTGTGGGGATGCTTGTGTGTATGGAATGGCTTCCCGGAGAAAGTGGCACATGCTTCAGCTGGAGAATCAGCGCCTGCAAGTATTTGCAGAGGTCATGTTTGGCATACTTTAGCTGGAGAATCAGCGACTGCAAGAAGTAGAAACTTGCAGAGGTTATGCCACTGGAATGCCTTATCTCACATGCGAGTCGGATTGCGTCGGGTGCGGGTAAAAACCGACAAATGAGCTCATTACCTACGATAGGACTAGACATGTATCATTCTTGTTTGCACATTTGCATTTGGTTGTGTTTGCTTGTCTTGTTTATTTGTGATTATGTTGTTTGTCTCATTGCGACTTGGTGTGTGTTGAATTGAATCCCCTACTTGTTCTATTGGTTTGTGGATGTATTGAGGTGATTAATAACTGTTGTTGTGACTAAGAATTACTTAGGTGGCTAAGAGATAGTTGGTATGACAAGTTTTGTGACTGAAATCTGTTTTGAGTTTAGAATTTTAAAGAAAAATAATTAATTATCCAAAGTAGAATTAAAAAGTATTTTCAAAGGTTTGATAAAAAAATAGTTTTATTAAGTAAAGTTAATTATTTGCATCTTAATCATTACTTTTACGGCATTCCCATTCCCTACTGAGAACGCATGTTTTGTTCTCACCCCAAAATCTTCCACCCTTTAAGTGACATAGGTTCGAAGACTCGGTATGAAGCTACAGACGATTAATAGATTTACTTATGATTCCTATCACTTTTATAGAGTTCCCTCGCCATTGCTACTTTAGTTTCTATTTTATCCAGAGAGATAGGGATTATTTCTGAGTTTCATTTGAATTCTTTTGTGTAATATTTATTACTATTACTAATTATGTGATTATTATTACTTGGTGTTCTTTGATGAATGATTTTGATTATTAACAAACAAGATTTTTTTTTGGAATTTTCTCAAAACCTAAAACACGATATCAACGTAAAGGCTCAATATTAAGTAGATAATCAAAGAAAACAGGTTAGTAACTCCTACTTTTGGTATGATCATGACGTGCTAAAAGTTAGGGTGTTATATTATGGTATTAGAGAAGTTTGTTCCCGTTAGAGTTTTGGGAATGGACTGACTATGCTTTACTGCATACTCTGAGTGTCTGTCATGCAGTAGGACTTGTCCCAGTGACAAGAGTTTGAGTTTCAAATGCATGATTGTCTATTGATTAATGCTGTTAGTCGACCGTTGCATCTCTCATGATATTAGGTATGGCCAACTTAATATTAATGATTCATGTATATAGAAACACTAATGAATTATCATAGACAAGATAGAAGTAATAGGTAACATAAATCGTGGGTTTTGGGAACGTTTGGAGTTAATTTCTTGAGTCTACTCGGTTACGTATCTATTCTTTCATAGTTTGCCAAGAGTTTCTTATTTGAGATTTCTTTCTTGAAAAGTTAACTAATTATTTTTCAACCTTGTTCCTTGTTCATATGCTTTCTCATTTGATCCTAATTGCATATGTCCTCTTGAATTTCTTAGATATCTGCCTTGTGTTATTTAAACTCCTCTTCTTGACTCGTATATTCTTTGATGTAATTTTGGACTTGTTTACTGAATCAAAGTGAATTGTTGAAATCTTTGGGAACCTTGTCCGAGTTGCTTGTTCTTTCATACTAAAAGTAACGCTAAAAACACGAATAAGAAAATCAATTGAAATTAAAATACAAACAAAATGTGGAAACTCCAACAATCATCAAGACACAATGTGTTTGAATAGTGAGCAAGAATAACACAAGATTCTTTCATTGTATCAAAGTTTGAACAATTTTCCTAAAAATAGATATGAAGAAAAATTATCTAACTTAACTTGGTGCTAGAAGGAATTTTTCTCCGAACCCAGCAGCTAATGGATGTCCACCCAGTACTTAGCCACCAATAGAGATTTTGAGGACCCATTCGAGATGAAGTTGATCAGTAACCTACGTAAGCAATACACAACTTCTGTAACCAACAACTGTAAATATCAGTTTTCTACCCAAAAATATCAATAATCTACCAAAAATTATCAAAGAACACATGGAAAACACATCACCTTAACCATTTGAGACAGCACTACAACCACGACGATTTGGACCAAAGCAGATGACAGAGACATGGGAGAAAGTATAACAACCAAAAAAGGGATTCTCTAAGAAGGTGAGCAAGGTTGTAGGCAGTGCAGCGAATCTGTTCGTCCACGAGACACCTCAGTCACAACCAAAAACAAAGACACCAAAATATATACATTAGCATAACAACACCATACGTGATGAACAGTGGTAAGCTAACAACATTGACCTTCAAATAGTTTTTCTTATCCTATCCCTGTTCAACCTCCCAATCTACCAATCAAAATAATAAAGGATACAAAACATTTAACTGATATAAAATAATAAATAATAAAAAATAGACTGACAAAAATTCAGAAGAAATAAAGTAAACACAATTACATAGTAGTAAATTCAAAAATAAAATTCAAGTAATTCCTTGCAAGACCCATTCTTCCAGCTACCCAAAACTATCCACGCGGAAAGAACTAAATACCTACTAAAAAAAATAAAAACCACAATTGTAAAAAATCCAAACTACAGGAGTATTCACATATACAAAGCCCTTTTGCATTTATCATTAAGATCATAACCCACCTCAAAATCAAAATAAGAAATAGTAGTATTCACATATACAATATCAAATCAATAGCAAATATTCCAAACCATTTAGTTGCACAATAATTCAAAAAGGATGGCACAATTGAACTAAAAAGAAAATTTAGTCACAAATACCTCAATCTCAAATTTTCCATTGAGTATCTGCACAACTTCTCTCAACATTTGGTGGAGCTGAAACCATATGTAATACTCTTCTCTAATTTCTTTTACATTATCTACGTCAAAAAGGCATTCATTTGAAAAAATAAAGTAATACTTCTTTGACTTCCTCAAGGGTTCTGCACTCTGGTTTCTATCTGGTGAAAATGAAACAAACTATTAAAAAACAACGCAGGAAATTTTAAAACTCAAAATTATCCAAAATAAAAAACCCATGAATTTTCCAAACAGAAAAAATAGAATAGAATTTATTATAAAACATAGAGATTCAAAATAGTGATTATAAAAAAATAGTGATTTAAAATAAAATCTCTCTTCCAAATAAACTTTTAATTTAATAAACTCAATACTATCACACTAATCATAGCCAATCTCAAATATCAAATCAAACTACATTAAGAAGAAATGATAATCACACCAAGGGAAAAAATAACACAACCCCCCCCCCCCCACAAACTTAAAAATCAAATGAACTATAAAACAAATCAAAATCACAGAAAGTCACAAACATTGGGAAAAAAGGGAAATGACCTCTTGTGCGACCTATAGTTCTTGTGCGACCTAAAAAAAGACCAGAATGACCTCGTCGAACGGCTGCCGTTAACAGCCATTGAATCTCTCGCGCCGTCGAGATCCGAATACATGAATTCCAGTTAGTATGGATGGATGGATAACTCACTAATCATATCATAAGATATAATAAATAATCATCATAAAGCATAAAACATAAGTTATAATTGAAGATGCATACATTACTATAAGAGAATAATGTGATACACATATTATACTCTGGAAATCTTTTTCTTTTCAATACACAATATATAACTTAGTAGTAGTGTATGATGGTTATCTACTTTTTTCAGCAAAACCCTCTTGCATTTATCATTAAGATCATAACCCACCTCAAAATCAAAATAAGAAATAGTAGTATTCACATATACAATATCAAATCAGTAGCAAATATTCCAAACCATTTAGTTGCACAATAATTCAAAAAGGATGGCACAATTGAACTAAAAAGAAAATTTAGTCACAAATACCTCAATCTTAAATTTTTCATTGAGTATCTGCACAACTTCTCTCAGCATTTGGTGGAGCTGAAACCATATGTAATAATATTCTCTTACGTCTTTAACATTATCTGCATCAAAGAGGCGTTCAATTGAAAAAATAAAGTAATACTTCTCTGACTTCCTCAAGAGTTCTGTACTCTGGTCTCAACCTGGTAAAAATGAAACAAACTATTAAAAATATAACATATAACTTAGTAGTAGTGTATGATGGTTATCTACTTTTTCCAATAAAGCCCTCTTGCATTCATCATTATGATCATAAGCCACCTCAAGATCAAAATAAGAAATAGTAGTATTCACATATACAATATCAAATCAATAGCAAATATTCCAAACCATTTAGTTGCACAGTAATTCAAAAAGGATCAAACAATTGAGCTAAAACGAAAATTTAGTCACAAATACCTCAATTTTAAATTTTTCATTGAGTATCTGCACAACTTCTCTCAACATTTGGTGGAGCTGAAACCATATGTAATACTCTTCTCTTACTTTTTTTAACATTATCTGTGTCGAAGAGGCGTTCCTTTGGAAAAATAATGTAATACTTCTTTGACTTCCTCAAGAGTTCTGCACTCTGGTCTCAACCTAGCAAAAATGAAACAAACTATTAAAAATATAACATATAACTTAGTAGTATTGTATGACGGTTATCTAGTTTTTTCTAGCAAAGCCCTCTTGCATTCATCATTAAGATCATAAACCACCTCAAGATCAAAATAAGAAATAGTAGTATTGACATATACAATATCAAATCAGTAGCAAATATTCCAAACCATTTAGTTGCACAGTAATTCAAAAAGGATGACACAATTGAGCTAAGAAGAAAATTTAGTCACAAATACCTCAATCTCATATTTTTCATTGAGTATCTGCACAACTTCTCTCAACATTTGGTGGAGCTAAAACCATATGTAATACTCTTCTCTAATTTCTTTAACATTATCTGGGTCAAAGAAGCGTTCGTTTGTAAAAATAATATAATACTTCTTTGACTTTCTCAAGAGTTCTGCACACTGGTCTCAACCTGGTAAAAGTAAAACAAAGTATTAAAAATATAATATATAACTTAGTAGTATTATATGATGGTTATCTACTTTTTCCAGCAAAGCCCTCTTGCATTCATCCTTAAGATCATAAACCACCTCAAGATCAAACTAAGAAATAGTAGTATTGACATATACAATATCAAATCTGTAGCAAATATTCCAAACCATTTATTAGGATGGTAATTAAAAAAGGATGGCACAATTGAGTTAAAAAGAAAATTTAGTCACGAATACCTCAATCTCAAATTTTCCATTGACTATCTGCACAACTTCTCCCAGCATTTAGTAGAGCTAAACCCATATGTGATACTCTTCTCTAACTTCTTTAACGTTATCTGTGTCAAAGAGGCGTTCGTTTGAAAAAGATAAAGTAATACTTCATTGACTTCATCAAGAATTCTGCACTCTGGTCTCAACCTGGTAAAAATGAAACAAACTATTAAAAAACTACGCAGGAAATTATAAAAGTCAAAATTAACCAAAATAAAAAATCCATGAATTTTCCAAACACAAAAAATAGAATGGAATTTATTATAAAATATAGATATTCAAAATAGTGATTATAAAAAATAGTGATTCAAAATAAAATCCTTCTTCAAAATAAACCTTTAATTGAAAAAACTCCACTCTTACACTGATCATAACCAATCTCACATATCGAATCAAACTACATTAAGAAGAAATGATAATCACACCAAGGGCAACAATAACACAACAAAAACTCCTCCACAAACTTAAAAATCAAACGAACTATAAAACAAATAAAAATCACATAAAGTCAGAAACATTGGGAAAAAAGGGAAATGACTTCTTGTGCGACCTGTAGTTCTTGTGCGACCTGAAAAAAGACCAGAACGACCTCGCCGATCGGCTCCCATTGATAGCCGTTGAATCCCTCGCGCCAACGAGATCCAAATCGATGCAAGAGAATGTCCATCTTGAATGGAGAAACGGAATCGCCAAGGAGCGCGAGCGGCCGAAAGAGGGCTCACGCTCTATGAGGTTGTACACACCACCGACAGTAGAGCCGTCACCGGTGACAGAGAAACAAAGGAAGGACGAAGAGGACGAAGAATAAGAAAAAAATAAAAGAAAGAGAAGAAGAAAAAAAGCACGTGAAAGATGGCTAATAAACCATTATTTTATGGTTTATATTGTGTTTGATTGAGTGGTTTTATCAAGCTTTTCACCCACTTATTCATATGATTAGTATGTATTTACAATTTCTTCCCAAATTGTTCTATGATTGAAAACTTGCTTCCTAAAGACCTTTTAGTTGTATATTTTTATTTTCCTTCATACTATTCGATGCCGTGATCTGTGTGTTAAGTGTTTCAGGCTTCATAAGGCAAGGATGGCGTGAGGAATGAAGAGGAAGCGTGCAAAAATAGAAGGAACACAAGGAATTGAGGAGATGAACAGCGAGAAGTCACGCGGTCGCATGGCTCAGGTGACCGTGCGAAATGAAAGAAATCAGAGTGACGCGTTCGCGTGCCTGACGCGACCGCGCAGACTGGAAGCTGCACGAACGATGCGAATGCGTGGACAACGCGCTCGCGTGGTACGAAAAACGCTGAGTGACGCGATCGCGTGGACGACGCGGCCGCGTGACGTGCGCGATCTGCAGAATTACAGAAGTTGCTGGTAAAGATTCTAGGCCGCATTTCAACCCAGTTTTCGGCCCAGAAACATAGATTAAAGTCAGGGAACATGCAGTCAGGATATACTTCAGATTAGATCATAATTCACTTTTGATAATTTTAGATGTAGCTTTTAGAGAGAGAGCCTCTCTCCTCTCTCTTAGGTTTTAGGATTAGGATCTCCTTTAGTCATTAGGATTGTTTCTTCATACCAGGTTTAATAATCTATGTTTCTCTTCTATTTTTGTTTATTCTGAAGCTTTTATTTGTATTTGATTTATGATGCCCAATTGGCTTATGAACCTTTCTTTGTTAGAATTGACATCTCCATTCAATATAATTTGAGGTATTCTAGACTCATGATTGCCTTTCCTTATTTTTAATTTAGATTATTTACTATTGGCTTTGGTTGATTAATTGGTAACTCTTGAGTTATCAAACTCATCGTGATTGATAATTATTATTCTTGCTGATTAATTTAGATTCCTATAACTCTAGTCTTTCCTTAAGGAGTTGACTAGGACTTTAGGTATTAAATTAATTTGTCCACTTAACTGACTTTCATAGTTAGAGGTTGACTTAGTGGGAGCAACAGTATAATTCTCATCACCATTGATAAGGATAACTAGGATAGGACTTCCAATTTTCATACCTTGCCAAGAGTTTTATTAGTTATTAATTTATTAATTCCTGCAATTTATTTCTCTTGTTCAAAACCTTTTCAAAATGCAAAAACACTGTTTTGCATAACCAATAATAATTCATACTTCCCTGCAATTCCTTGAGAAGACGACCTGAGGTTTGAATACTTCGGTTTATAAATTATATTGGGTTTGTTACTTGTGACAACCAAACGTTTGTAAGAAAGGTTGATTGCTTGGTTTAGAAACTATACTTGCAACGAGAATTTATTATAACTTCTAAACCATCAATCTTCAGTTCTTCAAAATGGCGCCGTTGCCGGGGAATTGCAAACATGTGCCTTATTATTGGTTATTGTAAATATCTTTCAAAAAAAATTTCAGATTTTTATTTTAAAATTTTTATCTTAACTTATCTTATTTTTTAAAATTCAAATCTTTTTTCAAAAATTATATCTTGTTAAAAATCTTATCTTATACTTTTTTAAAAATCATATCTTTTCAAAATCTTATCTTATCTTTTCCAAAAAAAAAAACTTATCTTATCCTTTTTTTCAAAAAATCATATATTTTTCAAAATATTTTCTTTTTGTTAGTTTTTTTATTTTCTCTAACTACTATGAACTCTCACCCCTTTGGCTATGAGTCTGGTTACAACTACGTTGCAGGAAGAGGAGATTACAATGAGAACTTGCACCAAGGATGGAACAATCAAAGATGGGAGGAGCCACAAGGATTTGATCAACCCTCATGGGAACAACCACCTCCAATGGACTATCAACAACCATTCCGTGATGCATATCAAGGCAATGGCTATGGTGAGCATTTTTTGGATTATCAACAACCACCATATGCCTATGAACCCCCTCCTCAACATGACCTTGGACCACCATACTCACAAGCCCCTTACAACCATTCACCTCCATATGACCCTTACCCATATCCACCATACCAACCACCTTATGAACCGTATGAACCATATATAGAACCACCCCAATTCCACCCAATTCCACCCCAATTACTCCCAAGAACCACCACCTCAATATACACCATCTCCATATCCATCAATCCAAGAGCACTATGATCCTACTTATGATAGCCGAGCATAACAAGAATCAAGGTATCGTCTCAAGGAAACAGTGGAAAATTTCATGCAACCCTTCGCCAACTGGATCAAGCGATAAATTGATTACCTTCCGACGTTCGGACATTCAAGGAACCCCCATGGCTTCATGTGGAGAATCTACTGAAGAACGTGGCATGAAGGAAAAGTTAGAAACTCTAGTGGACATTGAGCAGCATGATTTTGTATTGGAACAATTGGAAGAAGCTACGCCTGCCATTGAAGAGGAAGAAGTGGTTGAAGACTTAGGAGATGCAGAACCTCCATGGGAAACTCAAGTCACAGAGCCCTCTTCTAAGGAGTTTGAAATTGATGTTGAGGAGGGTGTACAACCTCCAAAGCATATCATGGTTAAAGACTTTGAAGGGGATGATCAAGAGATGGATTCAATCATTAATGAATTCTTATCTACATTTGAATCCTCTCCCATTGGACTTGACATGGAGATTAAAGAAGAAGAAGCACAACTTCCCATGCCCTCGGTGAACAATGAAGAAAAAATTGAATCAGAAGAAAGCTACCAAGAGGAAGAGGTTGAAATTGAAGAAGCTTACAAAGAGGTAGAAGATGTCAAAGAAGAGCACAAGGGAGTGGAGCTTGCACGTTCATTAGAAACACTCCCCCTAAGTTGCCATCATCCTTCACAACATTCAAGTGGGTAAAATTCATATCCCTTAGCTTTCTAATTCCACTAGAATATGGGCTACTGGAGATGGATGGTCAACTTAGAGCTCTTTGTGGCATTAAGAGTAAGAGGAAGATGATCAGTGGTAAGAGTTGTCCTGCAAGGTTCAATATGGTTGTGTGCTCAAAATTTAAATGCAAAGGTTGGTGTAGAGCTCAACTGAATGGGTCTAGGAAGTTATTTGGCTGCTTTAGTGAGAATTCAGATTGCCTGCCACCCAGTTGGAACACTAACGATCAACAAGAAGACGGGTGCAGAAGCAAGGTTTGGGACCCCGGAATTCAATCTAGAAATCAATACTCTTGGGGCCTTGTCACTTGCTTTAGCTTGCTTGAAGGCTTTCTGTGCCTAGTTTGGGATCCCGGAGGCTGTGGAAATTCCAAACACTGGTGGAGATTCTTGGATGAATACAAGCACAAGCGACCATAACAAGGAGCTCACCAGAATGTCCAACTTAAGGACTTTAACTAAAAGTGCTAGGTGGGAGACAACCTACCATGGTATGATCGTCCCTTTTCAGTTTTAATTCTAGTCTGTTTTGTTTGTTTTTTAGTTTTGATTGAACCTGGAATTTTGCATAACATTCATGTTAGCATTGCATTCTGCATACTGCATTATTATACAAAAAAATCGCACGCTACGGGACCGCGTCGCCGACGCGTCTGCGTCATATGTGCGTTGGGAAGAAAATAACATGAACAGAGAGTCACGCGAAAGTGTGGCTGGAGGCGTGCCCCTGGCACCATTTGACCCACGTGACCGCGTGGCTGACGCAATCGCGTCAGTAGTGAAATGGCCTCCCCACGCGTCCGCGTCCACCACGCGAATGCGTGGCTCTGTAATTCGACGTAATAGGGTGTATGGCAGTGAGTCGCGCTGGAACTGGGCTGAACCTGTGCTAACCGCACAAGCCCTGCCACGCGTACGCGTGCCCCACGCGTCCGCACCGTTTTCAAATTTAGGCCATCCACGGGATCGCGTCAACCACGCGACCACGTCACCCAAAGATTTGGCAATATGAGTTTCAAACAGAGAGTTGCGTGACCGCTAGGCTGCCCTCATGCTAACGGCACAAATCAATCCACGCGACCGCGTGGATGACGCATCCGCGTCATTTTATAGAAGCACTATCCGCGCGAACGCGTCACTCACGCGTCCGCATCACAAGCGACGCACAGCTTATCCAAATCAGCCAAATATTTTATCTTTTCTTCCCCATATCTAAATCTTTTCTTTCCTTATTATTTCTTTCTTCCTCTTTTCTTATTTTCTTTTTCTTTTCCATTGGTGTTAAAATTCTCTTCTTCAACTATTGCATCTTTTCTTGAATTATTCTGGTGCTTCATGACTTGTTTTATTCTAATTGGGTATTATTATTCATAAGTCAATGCTAATTTTTATAATACTGATATTCCTTTTGCATTGATATGCACTTATACTATCTTGCATTACCCACACTCTCTTTCCCATTGTTGCAACTTTTGCACTATTGATATGCCATTTGCTTCCACTATTTTCTCACTTGCATGTTGTAGCTACCATCTAATTGAGACCTTTATTATTTGGCATTAACACCCATATTTTATTTATGTTCTTATCTTTATTTTTGGGTTACTTTCCTTTCTTTTTCTCTTCTTTCAGGATGGCCACCACGAAGAGAGAGAAAAGCTTCTTAATGGGGAGACAAGCAAGTCAATCTACACAAACTATAGAGAAAGACATTAGTTGGAGCAGCCCATCCACTTGTACATCTTAGCATGCACCGAGGACGGTGCAATCTTAAAGTGTGGGGAGGTCGATACCGATCTCCACGGGTTAGTTATTCTCTTCTCAACACCAATATTCTATTTTTTTTGTTTGTTCAATGTTGCATTGCATAATAGATTGCATATGTAGTTGATTGTTTACATTTAAGTACTACTTGGTTTAAAAATAATAAGTTTCTTTTTAAGATCCTATTTTTGAATAATTTTACTAATTTAAATTAAAAACTAAAATTTTTCATGTGTTAAATTTGTTTGAAGTTGTATTTGGAACATGGTTTTTGAGCCAAAGAACACACAACCTGTGAGATTTTGAGCTTATTTACATGGTTACATTATTTAACCATAAATTTTTATTCTTGTGTGTTTTCTTCTCTATGATTGCAATCCTTACTTTGTTCCATTCTATATGTCCACTATTTAGTGTATTTACATGCTTGCATATGATTGAGGCCATCATTTGTTTAGCTCACTTATCCCAAATAAGCCTACCCTTTAAATTACCTTTGTTAGCCACTTTGAACTTTTTAATCCCCATTTGTTTAATATTTTACCACATCACTAGTCTTAAGTAGAAAAACAAATTAAATATCCCAATTGATGGGTAGCTAAGCATGATTTTAGAAGTTATATAGAATGTATGTAAGTTAGGTGATAGCCCAGGTTACTCAAAGATTCAATTTATAGCTCACTTAGCCATACATATATCCTCACCCTTGCCTTGGCCCCATTACAACCTTGAAAGGACCTCATGATGTTTGCATTGGTACAATAAATATTTGTTGATTATTTAGATGAAGAACAAAGTTTAGAAAGCATGACCATGGAAGAGTAGAGTGATTGACCCTAGACACTTGAGAGATTAGAGTGCATATACACTACCAGTGAGAGTTCAATGCTTGATTCTATGTTTCCTGCTTTCATAAGTTATCTTCTGACAAGTTTACTTGCTTTTTATTATATGATTTGAATTAGTGGAATTTGGTTTATGTTTGTCTTGGAGAACTTATTTATTTTTAACCAAGTAGGTAGAATCATTTTAGCATATAGTTGCATTCACATTCATAGGTTGCATTGCACGAGTCTTGCTTTTCCCTACTCATTTATTTTATCTCCTTGAGCTTAGCATGAGGACATGCCAATGTTTAGGTGTGGGAAGGTTGATAAACCATTATTTTATGGTTTATATTGCGTTTGATTGAGTGGTTTTATCAAGCATTTCACCCACTTATTCATATGATTAGCATGTATTTACAATTTTTTCCAAATTATTTTATGATTGAAAACTTGCTTCCTAAAGACCTTTTAGTTGTATATTTTTATTTTCCTTCGTACCATTCGATGCCATGATCTATGTGTTAAGTGTTTCAAGCTTCATAGGGCAAGGATGGCGTAAGGAATGAAGAGGAAGCGTGCAAAAATGGAAGGAACACAAGGAATTGAGGAGATGACCAGCGAGAAGTCACGCGGTCGCATGGCTCACGCGACCGCGTGAAATGGAAGAAATTAGAGTGACGCATTCGTGTGCCTGACGCGACCGCGCAGACTGGAAGCTGCACGAACGACGTGAATGCGTGGACGACGCGCACGCGTGGTACGAAAAACGCTGAGTGACGCGATCGCGTGGACGACGCGTCCGCGTGACATGCGCGATCTGCAAAATTACAGAAGTCGCTGGCAGAGATTCTGGGCCGCATTTCAACCCAGTTTTCAGCCCAGAAACATAGATTAAAGTCAAGAAACATGCAGAGACTCAGGATATACTTCTGATCATATCATAATTCACTTTTGATAATTTTAGATGTAGTTTTTAGAGAAAGAAGCTCTCTCCTCTCTCTTAGGTTTTAGGATTAGGATCTCCTTTAGTCATTAGGATTATTTCTTCGTATCAGGTTCAATAATCTATGTTTCTCTTCTATTTTTGTTTATTCTGAAGCTTTTATTTGTATTTGATTTATGTTGCCCAATTGGCTTATGAACCTTTCCATGTTAGAATTGACATCTCCATTCAATATAATTTGAGGTATTCCAGAATCATGATTGCTTTTCCTTATTTTTAATTTAGATTATTTACTATTGGCTTTTGGTTGATTAATTTGTAACTCTTGAGTTATCAAACTCATCATGATTGATAATTATTATTCTTGCTGATTAATTTAGATTCCTATAACTCTAGTCTTTCCTTAAGGAGTTGACTAGGACTTTAGGTATTAAATTAATTTGTCCACTTAACTGACCTTCATAGTTAGAGGTTGATTTAGTGGGAGCAACAGTATAATTCTCATCACCATTGATAAGGATAATTAGGATATGAACTTTCAGTTTTCATACCTTGCCAAGAGTTTTATTAGTTATTAATTTATTAATTCCTGCAATTTATTTCTCTTGTTCAAAACCTTTTAAAAACCCAAAAACACTATTTTACATAACCAATAATAATTCATACTTCTCTGCAATTCCTTGAGAAGACGACCCGAGGTTTGAATACTTCGGTTTATAAATTATATTGGGTTTGTTACTTGTGACAACCAAATGTTTGTAAGAGAGGTTGATTGCTTGGTTTAGAAACTATACTTGCAACGAGAATTTATTATAACTTCTAAACCATCAATCTTCAGTTCTTCAATGGCAGAGTTGGATACACTGATCCAAAGGAAGAGAGAAAGAAGATGGAAAAAAGCTGAATTTGGGGAAGATGGAGGAGGTGAATAGGGTTTCAATGAGAGAGAGAAGAAGATAACGAAGAGACAAGAGACAACATAATAGAAGAGAGAGAACACAACCCATTATGAGCTGTAAGTGGGACCCCCTGAAGTGATATTTTTCAATTTAAAAAAAATTCAAAACACTCAGAGAATGCCACTTCGGATATGTTTCTTCCACTATACTACTGTTATATAGATTTTAAGAAATACTTTTTGTTAGATAAAATATTAGTTAAAAAATGGGATAACTTATTTATTTTATTTTTTTCTCACCCTACATCATGGATCATGTGTTGACTGCTTTTTATAGGTCTTTGTTCTTTGTTGTGATGACTGAAGTGATGATTGATGTAATTGAAAGGGCAGTTGTTATTTCCAAGTATAATTTGCTTTTTATGTATTATTACTAGGTGCTATACATTTCAAATCAACTTTTTTGGTATAGGAAGTTGGGGCAGCTTGTGACTTTCCCTTCTTTTGGGTTGTTTTAGATTATAGCTATAAGTTGCATCTATCTAATCACTAAGCCAATGAACTGTAATTTACTAAGAGTACATTATCCAATAAATTATATTGGATTTGATTTATAAGTTAACATTGATATTCTAACCATTTTCTATTGATTGTTATATATTTAAGTTGAATGCTTAATTGATTTTTTTCAGAATGTTAATGTTGTTTTGATATTTGATAAATCACTATTTTATGGTTTATCTTTTGCTTAATTGAGTAGATTTTATCAATCTTTCATACACTTATTCATACTAAATGCATGGGTTTACATTCTCCTTCTTGATTTTGTGCTATGATTGAAAACATGCTTCTTTGGCCTTATATTTTCTAATATTAATCCTCTCTTATTACCATTAGATGCCGTGATATGTGTGTTAAGTGATTTCAGGGATTACAAGGCATGAATGGCTCAGAGGATGGAAAGGAAGCATGCAAAAGTGGAAGGAATATAAAAAGTTAAAGAAATTGCAAAGCTGTCAGCTTGACCCTCTCACACTAAAACGACCATAACTTGAGCTATAGAGGTCCAAATGATGCGGTACCAGTTGCGTTAGAAAGCTAAAATCCGGGGCTTCGCAACGAGATATAATTTGTCATAGCTGCTTTGAAGTTAGGTGATGCGAATGCGTGGATGACGCGCCCGCGTCGCATCTGCGAACTTCAATCCACGCAAACGCGTGGATGACGCCTCCGCGTCACTATGCCGTGACCTGTACGGACCAGAAAGCTCTGGGAGTGACTTCTGGGCTGTTTTTGACCCAGTTCTCAGTCCAGAAAACACAGATTAGAGGTTGGGAGTGGAGCAGAATCAGATCATTCAATCATTACTCACAATTTTAGGTTTTAGATGTAGTTTTTAGAGAGAGAGGTTCTCTCCTCTCTCTTAGGATTTAGGATTAGGATTTATATTAGGATTAGGATTGTTTCTTCATACCAGGTTCAATAATCTATGTTTCTCTTCTATTTTTGTTTACTCTGAAGCTTTTATTTGTGTTTGATTTATGTTGCCCAATTGGCTTATGAATATTGTCCATGTTAGAATTGACATCTTCATTCAATATAATTTGAGGTATTCCGAATATTTATGATTTCAATTTAGCTTTTTATATTCTTGGCTTTAATTGATTAATTGGTAACTCTTGAGTTGTCAAACTCATTGTTGACTGAAAATTGGAATTCTTCAAGAATTAACTCGAGTTCCAATAACTCTAGCCTCTTCCAAGGAAAGACTAGGACCTGAGGAACCAAACTTATTCCATCCACTTGACTTACCTTCATAGTTAGAGGTTAACTTAGTGGTAGAAAAATCCAATTCTCATCACAATTGATAAGGATAACTGGGATAGGACTTCTAGTTTTCATACCTTGCCAAGAGTTTTATTAGTTATTAATTTATTAATTCTTGCAATCTATTTCTCTTGCTTAAAACATTTTTCAAACCCAAACATTGTTTTTCCATAACCAATAATAAATCATACTTCCTTGCAATTACTTGAGAAGACGACCCGAGGTTTGAATACTTCGGTTTATAAATTTATTTGGTTTTGTTACTTGTGACAACCAAAACGTTTGTACGAAGGGATTTTCTGTTGGTTTACAACGTGACTATATTTTTACAGAATTCTTTACTAGCAAAAATCCTAACGTCAAAATGGCATCGTTGCCGGGGAATTGCAAACGTGTGCCATATTATTGGTTATTGTAAATATTTTTCAAAAAAAAAATTTCAGATTTTAAAATTTTTATCTTATCTTATCTTATTTTTCAAAATTCAAATATTTTTCAAAAAAAAAAATCTTATCTTTTTCAAAATCTTATCTTATCTTTTTTTTCAAAAATCATATCTTTTTTAAAATATTTTCTTTTTGTTAGTTTTTGTTTTCATTTTTTCCTACTACTATGAACTCTCACCCCTTTGGCTATGAGTCTAGTTACAACTATGTTGCAAGAAAAAGAAGCTATAACAGGAATATGCATCAAGGTCAAAGCAATCAAAGATGGACGGAGCCAAGAGGATCTGATCAACCCTTTAGGCGACAACACCTTCCAAGATATCATGGACGAAGACCATTAAGGCATACCAAGATGATAGGTATGGTGGACCCCCTTGTAGTTACCAACAAGCCCCATCATATGCCAATGAACCACCTCCTCAATGTAGCTTTGAACCACCACACTCATAAGCCCCTTTCCACCACTCACCTCCATATGACCCCAATCCTTATTCACCACACCAACCACCATATGAACCATACCCAGAACCACCATCTCAATATACACCATCTCCATATCCTTATCAAGAGGAACCACCTCAAGCACTTATATCCCGCATGGACCAACCATCTACCCCCAATATTCAACCCCCAAGCTCCAATGCACTTCCATCTCAACCACATAATGATCCACCCATCCCATCACCACCATCCATGGAAGAGCACCAACATCCATCAATCCAAGAGCAACATGATCCTAGTGATACTATTGACATGGAACAAGAGAGAGAGGATCATCTTCGCGAATCCATACTTCATAAGGAGCTAAAGGAGGCACTAAAGGTGAAGGTAGTAGAGACCCTTGAAGTTGACAGCGTGGTTGAAGAACTAGTGAAGGAAGACAACAAGGAGGATTTTGTACTTGAAGTTGAAGAAATAGTTGAACAGGAAATCATCAAGGATGAATACGATTTCATACTTAAACACCTGGATCAAGCAATAAATCGATTACCTTTCCGACGTTCGGACATTCAAGGAACCCCCATGGCTTCATGTGGAGAATCTACTGAAGAACGTAGCAGGAAGGAGAAGTTAGGCACTCCGGTGGATAGTGAGCAGCACGATTTGGTATTGGAACAAGTGGAGGAAGCCAGAATTATTGAAGAAGAAGAGGAGGTAGTGGTTGAAGACTTAGGAGATGCTAAACCTCCATGCGAAAGTCAAGTTATAGAGCCTCCTTCAAAGACGTTTGAAACTGATGTTGAGGAGGGTGTACAACCTCCAAAGCAAATCATGGTTGAAGACTTTGAAGGAGACGATCAAGAGATGGATTCAATCATTAATGAATTCTTATCTACATTTGAATCCTCTCCCATTGGACTTGACATGGAGATTAAAGAAGAAGAAGCACAATCTCCCATGCCCTTGCTGAACAATGAAGAAGAAATTGAATCAGAAGAAAGCTACCAAGAGGAAGAGGTTAAATTGAAGAAGCTTGCAAAGAGGTGGAAGTTGTTAGAGAAGAACACAAAGGAGTGGAGCTTGCACGTTCATTAGAAACAACTCCCCCTAAGTTGCCATCATCCTTCACAACATTCAAGTGGGTAAAATTCATATCCTTTAGCTTTCTAATTCCACTTGAATATGGGCTATTGGAGACGGATGGTCAACTTAGAGCTCTTTGTGGCATTAAGAGTAAGAGGAAGATGGTGAGTGGTAAGAATTGTCCTGCAAGGTTCATTATGGTTGGAAGCTTTAAGTTTAAATGCAAAGGTTGGTGTAGAGCTCAACTGAATGGGTCTAAGAAGTTGTTTGGCCGCTTTAGTGAGAATTCTAAAGCTGAACCACCCCGATGGAATCATGATAATCAACTTGAAGACGGGTGTAGAAATAAGATTTGGGATCCAGGAATATATGAGGATCAATTTTGGGAGCTCAAAGCTTGTGAAGAACTCCATCAAAGCTTGAGGAATTTACTTAGTATAGATAGAGCTTATTGGAAGACCAAGCATTGGTGGAAGTTTCAAGATGAGTTCAAGCACAAGCCGCCATGACAAGAAGCTAATCAGAATGTCCAACTTAAGGACTTTAACTAAAAGTGCTAGGTGGGAGACAACCCACCATGGTATGATCGTTCCTTTCCCATTTTAGTATGTTTTTGAATTTTGATTGAACCTAGAATTGTGCATAACATCCATTGCATCCTGCATACTGCATAAAAAAAATCGCACGCGACGCGACGGCGTCGCCGACGCGTTCGCGTCATAGGTGCGTTGGGAAGAAAATAAATTGAACAGAGAGTCACGCGAGAGTGTGGTTGGAGGCATGCCTTTGGCACAAATTGGTTCACGCGACTGCGTCACTGACGCGTCTGCGTCACTAACGCGTCCGCGTCATGTGGGAAAAATGCCTCCCACGCGTCCGCGTCACCCACGCGAACGCGTGCCCTAAAATCGATGTAAAAAGGATGTATGGCCGAAAGTTGAGCTGGAATTGGGCTGGACTCGTGCTAAAAGCACAAGCCCTACCACGAGAACGCGTGCCCCATGCGTCCGTGCCATTTTTCCAAACAAGGCCAATCACGCGATTGCGTTCCCCACGCGACCGCGTCACCCTAAAATTTGGCAATATGAGTTTCAAACAGAGAGTTGCGCGACCGCGAGGCTGCCCTCGCGCTAATGGCACAAATCGATCCACGCGTCCGCGTCATTTCATAGAAGCGCTATCCACGCGAACGCGTCACTCATGCGTCCGCGTCACAAGCGCCGCACAACTTATCCAAATCAGCCAAATATCTTATCTTTTCTTCCCCAAATCTACATCTTTTCTTTCCCTTCTTATTTCTTTTTGCCTTCCTTTCTTTTTTCTTTCTTTTTTCCTTTCAATTGGTGTTAGAAATTTATTTGGGTCATTATTTTGCTTGTGGATTGTTAAGAAATTGCTTGACAATTATATATATATTTTTTTAAGGGTGCTTGCATGTTCAATTTAATACTTTCCATACCTTATTTAATATGCATGCTTTGTGTTTGTGAAAGAGCCCGTATGGCATTGTGCATTCTTAATTATTCTATCCTTCTACTTTAATGCCTGTTTTTCACAAAACCCTTTTCAATATTTTATTAATTAAATATAATTGTCAATACAAACGTTATTGTTAGTTTCTCACGACTAATAATACATTAAGGCTTTTAATGCTTGATTTACGCTACTCATGCCTTTGCCAGCATGCCAATAAACATCTTGCATTTAATTGCCTCAATTTATCATGCTATGCTTCCATTGATGTCCTAATTTCATGGAATCGCGACCATGTCTTAACGACATTCTTCTTTATTTTAGCATGATTCTTACTAGTACTGCCCTCTCCCTTGCTCTATCCCTTGACTTCATGTCCCTTTCTCTTCTCCTTTTTTCAGGCTGGCCACCAGGAAGAGTAAAGAGAAGACTCTACAACGAGCACCGGCTGAGAAACCACAACCCCCGCCACCTGCACATCTTTGCATGCACCGAGGACGGTGCAATCTTTAAGTGTGGGGAGGTCGATACCAATCTCCACGGGTTAGTTAGTCCCTTCTCAACACCAATTTTTGTTTTTCATTGTTGCATTTGCATGTTTGGTTGCATGTCTATTTTATTTTGTGCATATTTTACCACTTGGTTGAAGTAACATTTTCTTTTTCAAGAAATTTTTTATAGCATTTCACTAATTTGAATTAAACTTTTTGAAAAACTTGTTTGAAGAAATATTATATTGGAACATGGTTTAGAGCTCGAACACACAAAACCAGTGAGATTTTGAGCCTATTTGATTGGTTGCATTTTATCAACCAATATATTTTATTTTTGTGTGTTTTTCTCTCTAAAATTGTGATCTTTGTCTTGCTTAATTCTATATTTCCATTGTTTGATGTATGCATACACTTATATAATTGAGGTCTTATTTCATTGAGCTTACATACCCATATGGCCTTACCCTTTCATTATCCTTTGCAAACCAATGTTGAGCCTATTATACCCCTTTGTTCTTTACTTTAGCTCATCACTAACTCTAAGAGGAAAATAATAATATCCTTAATTCGAATCCTTGATTAGCTTAGACTAGTGAAAGTGCTCATGAATTAAGTGTGGAGAAAGTGGGTTTGGAAACGTTTGGTTTGGGAATTGAGTATGTTAGACTTTGTATGAAAATGTGAAAAATAATAGTTGAGCACATATTATTGCATTCAATACTTTAATCATATGCATTGAGAAGAATAACAGAAAAAAAAGAAAAAAAAGTGAAAAAGAAAAGAAAAAAAAGCAAATAATAAAAGGGGACAAAATGTCCCAAAGTAAGTGTTGGTATCAATGCATATGTACTTAACTCAAATTTAGGATGCATGAATATATGGAAAACACAGTTAATGGGAAGTTAGATTTTGTATTTTAATTAAATGGATTGTCTTAAGTTTATGTTAATTAAATGGAAAGTTTATGTTAATTAAGGATTCAGATTTTAGTCCACTTGGCCAAATACAATCCTACCTTGACCCTAACCCCATTACAACCCTTAAAAGACCTCTTGATTTATGTATTGGTGCATTAAATTTTTGTTGATTGTTAGATGAAGAGCAAGCTATAGAAAGCAAGATTAGTAGAGAATTGAGAGAATTGACCCTAGACACTTGAGAGTTAGAATGATATACATTACTAGTAAGGGTTTAGTGCTTAATTCTATGTTCCCTGCTTTCATGAGCTATCTTCTTCTTGCAAGTTATTTGTATTGTATTTTGTGATTTGAATTAGTGAAATCCATTTCATATTTGTTCTTGAAAGATTTATTTACTTTTTTACCAAGTAAGTAGAATCATCTTTGCATGTAGTTGCATTCATATAGATAGGTTGCATTTCATACATTCTATCATTCCTCTTCACTCCTTTATAGCTTCTCATGAGCTTAGCATGAGGACATACTAATGATTAAGTGTGGGGAGGTTGATAAACCACTATTTTATGGTTTATCTTGTGCTTAATTGAGTGGATTTTATCAATCTTTCATACACTTATTCATACTAAATGCATGGGTTTACATTCTCCTTCCTGATTTTGTGCTTGATTGAAAACATGCTTCTTTGGCCTTATATTTGCTAATATTAATCCTCTCTTATTACCATTAGATGCCGTGATATGTGTGTTAAGTGATTTCAGGGATTACAGGGCATGAATGGCTCAGAGGATGGAAAGGAAGCATGCAAAAGTGGAAGGAATACAAGAAGTTCCAGAAATTGCAAAGCTGTCAGCCTGACCCTCTCGCACTAAAACGACCATAACATGAGCTATAGAGGTCCAAGTACCAGTTGCGTTGGAAAGCTAACATCTGGGGCTTCGCAACGATATATAATATGCCATAGCTGTCTAGAAGTTAGGCGACGCGAACGCGTGGATGACGCCTCTGCATCACTATGCCACGACCTGTATGGACCAGAAAGTGCTGGGAGTGACTTCTGGGCTATTTTTGACCCAGTTCTTGGCCCAAAAAACACAGATTAGAGGATGAGAGTGGAGCAGAATCAGATCATTCAATCATTACTCACAATTTTAGGTTTTAGATGTAGTTTTTAGAGAGAGAGGTTCTCTCCTCTCTCTTAGGATTTAGGATTAGGATTTCTATTAGGATTAGGATTGTTTCTTCATACTAGGTTCAATAATCTATGTTTCTCTTTTATTTTTGTTTACTCTGAAGCTTTTATTTGTGTTTGATTTATGTTGCCCAATTGGCTTATGAATATTGTCCATGTTAGAATTGACATCTTCATTCAATATAATTTGAAGTATTCGGGATGTTTATGATTTCAATTTAGCTTTTTATATTCTTGGCTTTAATTGATTAATTGGTAACTCTTGAGTTGTTAAACTCATTGTAGACTGAAAATTGGAATTCTTCAAGAATTAACTGGAGTTCCAATAACTCTAGCCTTTTCCAAAGAAAGACTAGTACCTGAGGAACCAAACTTATTCCATCCACTTGAATTACCTTCATAGTTAGAGGTTAACTTAGTGGGAGAAAAATTCAATTCTCATCACAATTGATAAGGATAACTGGGATAGGACTTCCAGTTTTCTTACCTTGCCAAGAGTTTTATTAGTTATTAATTTATTAATTCTTGCAATCTATTTCTCTTGCTTAAAACCTTTTTCAAACCCAAACACTGTTTTTCCATAACCAATAATAAATCATACTTCCCTGCAATTCCTTGAGAAGACGACCCGAGGTTTGAATACTTCGGTTTATAAATTTATTGGGTTTTGTTACTTGTGACAACCAAAACGTTTGTACGTGGGGATTTTTGTTGGTTTAGAATCTATACTCACAATGCGACTATATTTTTACAAAATTCTTTACTAGCAAAAATCCTAACGTCAATATTGCTGCTCTTTTTATTTCCATTTTTTTTGTGATTGATTATTCTAATTGATTTGTTGATTGATATATTTATCTTTTGTTTATTTTTTTAATTTTTCTTTCCCTGTATTTGAAATTCTGGGATTTAGTTGTTAATGGTTTACATTGATTTAGTAGGTTCAGTTAGATATTGGTGGGTTATAAGATATTTTATATTTCTTATGATAATGTAAAATATTACATTTATCAGTCCCTTTTAACCAATTCTCTTATTATTCCATAATAGTATAATAGTCAGGTGAGATATGCTAATAGATGTCTTTTCCTATTTAGTTTATTCCCAATGACTAAATTATAGGTGTTTTTGGTTGTGCCTCATATGTATATGCACATCTGTTCAAGTAGATTAGATGTTAGTGGGTTTTAGGATATTCTATTCTATTACTTTATAATTATTATAATTTTATGAGATTTGTTGGAATGTGTCCTTTCTTATTCAATTATTGCGCAGGGAGGATAGCATAAGTGTTCTTGATTGTGGTAGCTAGATATGTGTGTGATAGGTACTAGATGATGGATGTTGTGTGATACATATTTTTCCACCTTTTCTTTAAGGTATTCAAATTCAAATATTTTGGTGATTTGTTAGCTTGTCTATAAAAAGGACTCCTTGGTTATATGGTTCAATGCACCTCATTCCTTCTCTGAAATCCTTTGTTTCTGGTTTCTATTTATTTTTTTAGTTTTCTCTATAGTGTTTGGTGGTTGAGCCAATGCCTCATCTATTTGATTCTATCTCTAAGATCCACCCTCCAAGGGAGGCACAGAGACTTAAAGTTAGGGTACTAAGAACTTGGATTGTTCCTTCTTTTGGAAATCATGATGTTGCAAATTCAATGAAATCGTTCTTGTTGATGAACATGTGAGTGACTGTTCACTGTTGGTCTTGGGTTGATTTTATTTATGGATTTCTTTCCTCTTTTATTGTGTTCCTTGTGATTATTTTTTTATTAAATTTGTTGTTATTTTGTTGCACAGTCTAACAAAATCCAAGCAACTGTTAAGAAGCAGCTCATAAATAGGTTTAAAGATAGTATTATTGAGGGTCAAACATACCAAATGTCATATTTTAGTGTTGTTCCAAACCAAGGCAATTATAGGGCAGTAGAACATGAGTTTAAGTTAGTTTTCCTTAACCGTACAACTGTTATTCCTGTTCTTGATGATGCTATCCCAAAGACATGTTTCAGTTTCTATCCATTTGATGAGCTCTTAAAAATGACTGAAGATTACGTTTACTTAGTTGGTAGGTGACTTTAAATCTTCTTTATGCCCTTCATTTTTTTGTTTCAGTTTGTTGCCTTTTTTTCTTGGTTGATTTTTTATGGAAGTGTCCACATTTGAACTGTGATTTTATTGATGTTTGTTTTTTGGATAGATATTATTGGTTTTCTAACTTATGTTGGTGAAGAGAAAGGATATGTGAAACATGCAAAAGTGATGAAGATGATCGTTCTTGAGTTATCTTCAAAAGAGTTTGTTTTTTGCACCGTATCTCGATGTTGATTGTGTTTTGCATTGGTTAACTATTATTTATATTAAGCACTGGTCTTTTAGTTTTTAGTGGTGTTTTATATTGAATTGTTAATGGATCTAAGTTTTTTAATAAATATTTTTTCAGGTTGACAATACGCTGTGCTCTGTTTGGGGAGTACGTGGATGAAGTGCATCGTTTCTTAGGTTCTGGTTATCTGGAGCAGCCAGTTATTGTGATCCAACTTGCCAAAATTAAATTCTTTAGGGGTAGTCAATATTATAATGTTTAGGCTTCCCAATTTTTTCTGAAATTTATTTGCTTTATATTTAGTTCCCTATTTTTCCCTATTTATTTATTTATTTATTATTTATTTAGCTGGGTGTTTTGTAGGACAAGTTGGTCTCCAAAATGTTATGCATGCTACTCGGCTGTTCTTTAATCTAAATTTGTCGAAGTAGTTGATTTCAAAAACAAGTTATTGGATAATATCTTAATAAATGACATGTTTAGTTGATTGATGTTCGTATTTATAGTTTTAACTTGGTTAATATAATTTTAGTTTATTCTCTTTATTTATGTTTTAAGTTTTGTTGATATTGTTTCTGTTTTTTTTTTCCTTGATCTTTCCTTTTTGTCCTTTAATTCTTCTATGATGATTAGTATGGTTGACCAAAGTATCAATGGAACACAACCATTGTTTATTACTAATGAGGTCAAGGGTGTTTCATTGGAAGGTGATTTTATGTGGCTTACTAGAAGATGCACTATTGAGGAACTCCATGATAACAATGAGGTTTATTGGGTTTTTTTCATGTCTTTAATCAATTTTGACTTAGATGTCCTTTGATGAAAAATTTATACAAAATTTATGTTTTCCATTCATATCTCAATGTTTATTTTTTACGTTATGGTAGGAGGGGTCTTTTGTGGTTTTTGGTATTGTGAGATCTATTGTGGATGAGAGACCTTGGTGGTATTCAGTTTGTGTCTGTGGGAAGTCAATTCAGCCTTAAGGTGGTGCATATTATTGTGATTTTTGTCAGCACTATGTTACTAATGTGACTTCTAGGTACGTTGTGTTTATGTGTGATATTCTTTTCTTTTTTCTTTCTTTTTCCTGTTGTTGTTTAATTCTCCTTGTTCCATTTTTCTAATTACAGTTATTTTGTTGTTTTTTTGTTTTTGTATTAATTTTTTATTGGGTAATTCTTCTATGGTCAGATATAGGATCAAAATAGCTGTTGAGGATGATAATGGACATGCTGTATTCGTGTTATTCGATCGTGAGGCTGCTTACTTATTGGAGAAGTTCAAAAGGATGCAAGTGTGTTGTTTATTCTTTTTTTTCTTTTCTATTGTTGAGTTTAATAGTGAATAAGATCTGTTTGTGCCATATATAATTGTTTGTTGAGTGTGTTTGAGTGTGTATTTCATCCTTGATTCTTCTAAGAACCATGTGTTCAAATTATTTCATAGGTTGTTTGTGGAGATAGTTATCCTGTGATGTTCCAGCAATTGTTGGGGAAAAAATTGCTCCTTAAGATAGATACCAAGAGTGTTGGTGCAGACAAGTAGTTTGGAACTTTCCGTGTGAGAAGAGTTTGTGATGATGCTGCTATTATTTCAATGTTTGAGTTGGCTAACCATGATGCGGATGATGAGCGTACTCCATTGAAGGTTGCATCTACAAACTTGTGTATTTGATTTTCTTTATTGTTTTTTATTGTTCTTTATTATTTTTTCGATTGATTTTCTTTTGTTTTTTCTAAATAAATCGTGTTTAGAATGGTTATTTGGGAAAGATCCCTTCAAGTGAAGATGAATATATTATTGACAAGAAGGATCTATGTGAGGTTCTGGATGAGGGTATCACTGCTGATGGGAATTGTTCCAATATGAAGACAAACTACAGGCCTTTGATTGATTTTTTGGTGAAAACGGTGCTGAAGTTCCTGGATTGGATGATATAATTACTGAAGTTGATATTGTGAAAGAGGTAGGGAAAAGTGTTGATGATAGTGTACTTCTTAATAGGGAGTGCAGCCTGGAAATTGAAGGCCTCTTGAATTCTCCTCTCGTGAAAACTACGGTATTTTGTTTATTGGAAGTGAATTAAATAAGAATGTGCTAGTTGGTTAAATTACCTATTGTGTTCTGTGAATTATGGAGGATAATCAATTTAATTTGGCTAGAAAACTAATATAATTTGTCAATCTATATGGTTCTGTGTTCTCTGCTGTTTACATTTATTTAGTTATTCCATTCTTTTGCATTGTAGGCTGTACTTTTTGCTATTCTTGACAGATTCCCTGTTAATGTGATCAAGAAAGAGACTGTTTCCAATCCTCTCAGGGGTAGAGAAGTTAAGAAAAATCTGAAAAAAGTTTTGATGATGTTGCCAATGAGGAGCTTCGCCCAACTTCCAAGGTTCTCAAGAACCGTGATCTTCGAGATGTTTTAATAGAGCTGCTGGTGTTACTGTGAAATAGTTTACTAATCTAAGAAGTAGTTAACTTACATGCACTGAATCCAATGTTTCAATCAGATGTGAAGATGCTGTCTGTGTCCCATCCATTTTTTGAGCTGTGTCCAAATACTAGCATGGTTTCGTAGTTTCATTTTATTTGTTTGTACTTTGTTAGGGATTGTACATAGTGTCCTGTATAAATGATGTGATATGGCCAAGTTATGGATTCTAGGTTATTTTGAAATTTGCACCTATGCTGTTTATTTATATATATGTATGTACTTTCTTGTGAAAGTACAACACTAAACGAAATCCAGTAGCTTTTCTATTTATTATTAATATATATTGTGTACTTTTAATTTCGTTAAATGTTGTTTTGTAGTTATTTGAGTATCCTACCAAGATAATTTTCTTTTTACAGTGTCTCAGCTGGAAGATAATAATAATAATAATAATAATAATAATAATAATAATAATAATAATAATAATAATAATAATATTAATAATAATAATAATAATAATAATGTCAATATTAAAAGATAAACATGTACGATTACTATCACTGTCAAACAAGGAATTACGAGTTATATGTTCTTCTTTTAGCTAGCTATGTACTAGGTATTGTGTGTTATTAGGTGTAGCTTAGATACTATGGTTGGTGTCTCACCTTTTTCTACATATTTTTGTTAGATTAGCCTCACATTAATATTAAACATTTAGGTTTTAGAGTGTTCCTCTCATTCCTATTGTAGCTTTAATTTATAGATATCTATATATGTGTGTGTTTATATATATGTGTATAGTTTTGTTTGTTGAAGTGATTTGTTGGTATCCCTTCACACAAAAAAATTACTCAAGTGCCATCTTGAAGATTCTTTGTTCCATGGTGGTGTATTTATCTTCTATTGTTTTTGTGGGAGAAGTCAATTTTAAATGTCTCACTTATGTGCTTCTGCAAGGTTATATAGAAAAGAATGTTTAAAAAGAAAACGAAGTCAAAGATCTCAACACTCGCGTGGTCCGGGTAAAATTTTTGACATATTTCTCAGCTAAATGTTACATATGGTATGTATTTTGTTGTGCTCATTGTTGTTTGTGATATTTTGTAGGAAATGTTGTTTGCTCATTACTTAGCACTACATCCATAAATACTATAGGTTCTTTTTCTTTTTTAGCTAATGGTTAAGTATTGTAGATTATCATTCCTTTTCACCTATCATATTTGTTGTTGTTACTATGGATTTTTTTATATATGACCTTTCTTTTTATTTTTCTTGTTTTTTATATTTTTTCTTACTATTATCTTATTTCTTTGTTTATTTGAATGTTCTTTTTATTTATTTTAAATATTTGATGATGTAGGTGTTGATCGAGATGCTAGCGGTCTGACATAAAATTTATTAGCTTCAGGTATTATTTATGTTTAAGTTCTGTTTTAATTATTTATAACATACTCTTATATTTCGTGTATTCATGTACGTTTTATAAGACTTAGTTTCATAATAATAATAATAATAATAATAATAATAATAATAATAATAATAACGATGACGACGACGACGACAATAACAATAATAATAATAATAATAATAATAATAATAATAATAATAATAATAATAATAATAATAATAACAATAACAATAACAGTGGTAGTCGTGGTGATTGTAGTAATGTTTAATTTAATATATCTTGAATATTAGTTTCTTTTTTTTTTATTTAATATTCTATGTTTAATTTTATTTTTATTTTTTGGGTAATTCTTTTTTATTTCGTATTGTAAATGATATGTGTGTAACATGTGTTTAAAATATCAAAGATTAATTATACTTACCCCATGATTTTTTTTCCCAAAAAAACAAATGAATCAGTTATATATGATCCTTCCATAAATTCGTGTAATCCATTTGGTTCTCTGATTGATCATCCACTTTTTTTGCAAAGTGAGCTCCAAGGTATTTTTTTATTTTTTGTTTCGTTCTATGATAATATTTCTTTTTATCGTTCGATTTAATTTGTATGCATTGATTTATTTAATTTATTCATATTAATTTTTCTCGAATATTTATTATTATCTGTTTGATTTTTTTATTATAAATGTGAAGATGTGATGCATAGTAAACGTATTTATCTATATATAAATGTAAATTTATAAATGCAAAGGAAATTCCAATATAGGTGATGATAGATAATAAAAATTTTGGTTTTAAACATGATGATCTATGAATGATTTTTTACATCATTTTTGGTTCATTGTATTTCTCTAAGCAAAATATTGATAGATAGTTGTGATTTCTTTTCAATGTGTTTGTGGTGTAAGGTGATTGCATTGATCTTTTCTTTTTTTTTTTGAAATCTGTACATGTTGTCTTGATATTGGTGATGCCGATTACACTTGTTCATTTTGTGGGGCAAACTTTTGGTTGTTAGAGCGTGTTGAAAAATATTCAACAATAAATCAACCAGTATTTACACTTTGTTACTCAAAAGGAAAGGTTCAATTACCTTATTTGCAAAGGCCTCCAGAATTATTGTGTAACCTCATAGATAGTCGTGATAATAAGTCTTTGCATTTTCAAAAAAATATCAGATCGTACAATAGTATGTTTGCATTCACTTCTTTTGGATGTAAGGTGCATGACTCAATTAACGATGGTAGTGGATCACCTCAATTTATCATAAATGGGAAAGTTTATCATCGAATTGGGAGTTTGCTACCAGCCATTGGTGAAAATCCAAGATTTGCACAGTTATATATCTAAGACACACATCACAAAGTAGTCAATCACTAGGGAATTTTTGGGTATGTTCTTCTTAACTTCCATGGTTGATTATTAGTGTAGTTATTTTCCATTATATGTGTATCATTTTTAGTTTTTTGTTTTATACAATGGGCTAGAGAGATTTTAAGTGAATTGTTGTATTATGTCTTCTTGTAGGCAAACAACTGAAATAGATAAGGAATTGATAGTTGGTCTAATGCAAATGATTGATGAAAACAATGTTATAGCCCAATTGTTTCGGAGAGCTCGACAATTTTATGAGCATCATCCTTCACAAGAATTTTGTTTGAGATTGTTTTCTCAGCGAGTACATGATCTGAGAATTTAGAATTATCCTTCGTGTGATGAGGTTGATACTTTGATAGTTGGAGATTTTGAATCATCCGATCATGGTCATGATATTATTGTTTAGTCCACTAGTGGTCAATTGCAACGGATTTATGAAACTCATGCTTTATACTTGCCATTATAATATCCATTACGTTTTCCTTATGGTGAGGATGGGTATCAATTGAACTTCCCGTATGGAGGGGTTCAAGCTACTTACGTACGTGGAAGAAGGACGAGGATGTCTCTGCATGAGTTTGTGAGTTTTCGATTACAAATGAGAGAAGATGAGGGAAGCATCATTCATAAAGCTAGGAGGTTGTTCCAACAATTTGTTGTTGATTGTTTTGCATCGATAGAATCACAAAGACACTTTGAAATTAGGAAGAAACAAAGTACAATTAGAGGGGAGTTTTTGCATGGTATAGAGGAAGCTATGTAGCGTGGTGACGTTAAAGCATCCTCAATTGGGACAAGGGTTATACTACCATCTTCTTTTACAGGTGGTAAACGTTATATGTTTAATAATTGCCAGGATGCTATGGCAATTTGCAAGCATTATGGTTATCCTGATTTGTTCCTCACTATTGCTTGTAATCCAAATTGGCTTGAATTTCAAAGATACACCCGTCGTGAAGGGATTCCAATTGCTGATAGACCGGATATTTCTTGTCGAGTTTTTCATGCTAAGCTGAAGTGTCTTCTAACTGACCTTAAAGGTGGCACTTTTTTTGGTCCTCTAAATGCCTGTATATTCTTCGTATTTCTTTGGTTTTATATTTTTTTGGGACTAGCTTATAATAACTTGTTTTTATTGTATAGTTTATTTTTATATTTATTGATTTATTAGTTGTTATTTTATGTAGGTATGTCTAAATTGAGTTTTGAAAAAGAGGTTTACCCCATGCACATTTTTTGCTTTGGCTTGAAAGAAGGAACACGTTGCAGCATGTTGAACTTGTTGATGAATTAATTTGTGCAGAATTACCTAATCCTGTAAGATTTCCTAATTTGTATAGGATGGTCACAGAATATATGATTCATGGTCCGTGTGGTAGGATACGGCCGACTTCTCCATGTATGAAAGATGGTAAATGCTCAAAATTTTACCCTAAGTAGTTTGTGAATGAGACTTCATTTGACGATGATAGGTATCCAGTATATAAATGTTGTGACATGGGTATTACTGTCAAGTTGAGCGGTACAGATATTGATAACAGATTTGTAGTGCCTTATAATCCGTTGTTGTTAATGAAATATCAGGCTCACATAAACTTAGAGTTTTGTAACAAGTCAAATGTTATCAAATATCTTTTTAAGTATGTCAACAAGGGCCCTGATTGTTTAACTGCTACAGTGGACCAATCAACCAGTGGTTGTCAAGATTCATAGGTTTTGGATGACATTAAACAGTATTATAATTGTCGTTATCTTTCTCCTTTAGAGTCCATGTGGAGAATATTTGCATATGATATACATCATAAATGGCCTGCTGTGTAGCGGTTGACTTTTTATTTTGCAAAGTGAACAGTATGTTGTGTTTGATGATAGTGACATTGTTAGTTCAGTATTTGTTCGGAATAGAGATTTGATGACGATGTTTACTGCTTGGATGTTGGCTAATATGCGATATGCTGAAGGACAATGTTTGACATATGTTGAGTACCCAAGTAAATTTGTATATGATCCAGAATCTAGGGAATGGATACTAAGATGAAAAAGGTTTTCAATTGGTAGATTAAGTTTTGCTCATCCGTCTACAGGTGAATTGTTTTACATGCGATTATTGTTGAATGTTCAAAGAGGTTGTATATGATACATTTCATGATGCATGTTCAGCTATGGGTTTTTTGGTTGATGATAATGAATTTGTTTATGCTATTAAAGAAGTTGTTGAGTTGTCATCAGAAGAGCAATTAAGGAAGTTTTTTGTGACACTGTTGTTGTCTGGTTCTATTATGCGGCCATTGTTTGTTTGGAAGGAAACGTGGAAGTTGTTATCTGATGGTATCCTTTATTATAGACGACGAGAACTTGGATTTCCAGGTATGATTTTTTTATTACTACATTGTGAAACTTGTCTAATAAGAATTGTTCGTGTGTATGTATAGATTAATATGCACGCGTGTCTGTTTGTGCACACATGTGTACACACAGTTTGTTTTGAATCTAGACGCTAAATCTTTATTTTGGGTTTCTAAGCAACTTGTAATTGTAGGGTTACAAATGACTGAAGGTGAACTACAGACTTTTTATCTGATTGAGATTCAGAAGTTGCTCCAGAATAATGGAAAGTCGTTAAGAGATTATGCTGGTATGCCATGTCCAGATTATGCCATGTCCAGAAGTTGCTCCAGAATAATGGAAATTCGTTAAGTTGTTCAGTAATTGATGCACGGAATTATGATTCACACTTTTCACAACTCAGGTACAAGTAACCAGCAAGTGCACTGGGTCGTCCAAGTAATAAAACCTTACGCGAGCAAGGGTCGATCCCACGAAGATTGCCGGCTTGAAGCAAGCTATGGTCATCTTGTAAATCTTAGTCAGGCGGATTCAATTGGTTATGAGTTTTGATAATTGAAAGATAAATAAAATGCAAATTAAAATAAAGATACTTATGTAATTCATTGGTGGGAATTTCAGATAAGCGTTTGGAGATGCTTTGTTGCTTATGAACCTCTGCTTTCCTATTGTCTTTATCCAATCATACGTGCTCCCTTCCATGGCAAGCTGTATGTTGGTGGATCACCGTTGTCAATGGCTACCATTTGTCCTCTCAGTGAAAATGGTCTAGCTACGATTTCTGTATGGCTAATCAACTTTCGAATTTCTTGTCTCAGATGAAAAATACCAGGCACAGCTACCGCATGGCTAATCATCTGTCGGTTCTCACTTGTGTCGGAATAGGATCTCTCTATCCTTTTGCACACTGTCACTGCGCCCAACATTTATGAGTTTGAAGCTCGTCACAGTCATCCCCTCCCAGATCCTACTCGGAATACCATAGACAAGGTTTAGACTTTTCGGATCTCAGGAATACTGCCAATTAGTTCTAGCCTATACCACGAAGGTTCTAACCTCACAGACTCGGTCCGTGGATCAGAGACCCAAGAGACTATACTCCGGCTGTCATCTAATGACTATGTTGAACATCATGTAGACTGCTTGTGGTTGTCAGGCACGCGGATCTTGGCTAAGCGAGTAACGAAGATAGTAGGTGATTGTCACGGGTCACCCCCTTCATTTTGACTTAACTGAATTAAATACGAGAGTATATCTTGGAGAAGAAGTAAGTGTGAATTGAAAGAAAAAACAATAGTACTTGCATTAATTCATGAAGAACAGCAGAGATCCACACCTTAATCTATGATGTGTAGAAACTCCACCGTTGGAAAATACATAAAAGAAAAAGGTCTAGGCATGGCCGAATGGCCAGCCTCCCCAAATATGAAAAGTCGCACAAAAGTGATCCCAAGATCAAAAGATGATCCAAAGATATCCCCAGTCTAAAGATAAAGATACAACAGGAAAAAGTGCTATTTATACTAAACTAGTAACTTAGGTTCACAGAAAATAAGTAACTAAGTGCATATAGTGCAGAAATCCACTTCTGGAGCCCACTTGGTGTGTGCTTGGGCTGAGCATTGAGCCTTACACGTGCATAGGCCTTTTCTAGAGTTAAACGCCATCTTGGATGCTAGTTTGGGCATTTAACTCCAATTCTGGTGCCAGTTCTAGCGTTTTATACGCCAGAAAAGGGGTCTCTGGTGGGCGTTTGGACGCCAGTTTGGGCCATCAAATCTCAGGCAAAGTATGAACAATTATACATTGCTGGAAATCCCAAGATGTTTACTTTCCAATGCAATTGAGAGTGCGCCAATTGGGCTTCTGTAGCTCCAAAAAATCCACTTCGAGTGTAGGAGGGTCAGAATCCAACAACATCTGTAGTCCTTTCTCAGCCTCTGAATCAGACTTTTGCTCAGGTCTCTCAAGTTCAGCCAGAAAATCCCTGAAATTATAGAAGAACACACAAATTCATAGTAAAGTCCAGAAATGTGATTTTCGCATAAAAACTAATAAAAATATAATAGAAAGTAACTAAAATATACTAAAAACTATGTAAAAATAATACCAAAAAGCGTATAAATTATATGCTCATCACAACACCAGACTTAAATTGTTACTTGTCCCCAAGCAACCAAAAACAAAATAGGATAAAAAGAAGAGAAAATAAAATAAATTTCAAAATATAAATGAAGCTTAATTCCAATAAGATGAGCGGGACTAGTAGCATTTTGCTTCTGAACAGTTTTGGCATCTCATTTTATCCTTTGAAGTTCAGAATGATTAGCATACATAGGAACTCAGAATTCAGATAGTGTTATTGATTCTCCTAGTTTTGCATGTTGATTCTTGAACACAGCTACTTTATGTGTCTTGGCCGTGACCTTAAGCATCTTGTTTTCCAATATCACCACAGGATACATAAATGCCACGGACACATAACTGGGTGAACCTTTTAGATTGTGACTCAGCTTTGCTAGAGTCCCCATTTAGAGGTGCCCAGAGTTCTTAAGCACACTCTTTTTCTTTGGATCACGACTTTAACCACTCATTCTCAAGCTTTTCACTTGGACCTTCATGACACAAGCACATGGTTAGGGACAACTTGATTTAGCCGCTTAGGCCAGGATTTTATTCCTTTGGGCCGTCTTATCCATTAATGCTCAAAGCCTTGGATCCTTTTTTTAGCCTTGCCTTTTAGTTTAAAGGGTTATTGGATTTTTGCTCTTGCCTTTTGGTTTAAAGAGCTATTGACTTTTTCTGCTTGCTTTTTTTCTTTTTCTTTCTTTTTCTTTATTTTTTGCCATTTTTTTCCGCAAGCTTTGTGTTTTTCACTACTTTTTCTTGCTTCAAGATTCAATTCTATGATTTTTCAGATTATCAATAACATTTCTCTTTTTTCATTATTCTTTCAAGAGCCAACAATTTTAACATTCATAAACTTCACTATAAAAAATATGCACTGTTCAATCATTCATTCAGAAAAACAAAAAGTATTGCCACCACATCAAAATAATTAAACAAGTTTCAAGATAAATTTTGAAATTCATGTACTTCTTATTCTTTTGCAAATAGAAACATTTCTCATTTAAGAAAGGTGAAAGATTCATGGAACATTCATAGCTTTAAGACATAGACATTAATGATCATGTAATAAAGACACAAACATAGACAAAACATAAAGCATAAAAACCGAAAATTAGAAAAATAAGAACAAGGAGATTAAAGAATGGGTCCACCTTAGTGACAGCGGCTAGTTCTTCCTCTTGAAGATCCTATGGAGTGCTTTAGCTCCTCAATATCTCTTCCTTGCCTTTGTTGCTCCTCCCTCATGGCTCTTTGGTCCTCTTTGATTTCATGGAGGATAATGGAGTGCTCTTGGTGCTCCATCCTCAGTTGCTCTATGTTAGAACTCAATTCTCCTAAAGAGGTGTTGAGTTGCTCCCAATAGTTGTGTGGAGGAAATGTATCCCTTGAGGCATCTCAGGGATTTCTTGATGAGGGACTTCCTCATGCTCTTGTTGAGGTCCATGAGTGGGCTCTCTTGTTTGCTCTATCCTCTTTCTAGTGAGGGGCTTTTGAGATGAATCTCTCCATCTCTCATGACTCAGAGTTGGAAGCAACTGCCTTCCCTTTCCTCTTCCTAGAGGTTTCTCCAGCCTTAGCTGCCATTAATGGTTATGGAAAAACAAAAAGCAGAGCTTTTTTCCATACCAAACTTAAAAGGTTTGCTCGTCCTCGAGCAAAAGAAGAAAGAAAGGATTAGAGAAAGAAAAGATGGAGGTGTGTGAATGGTTCGGCTAATGGGGGTTTTAGGTGGTTATAATGTGTGAAAATGAAGGAACGATGAGGGGCTTATATAGGAGTGGAGTGGAGAGGGAATTCTTGTAATAGGGGTTGGGTTTGGGAGGGAGATGGTTTGAATTTGAATGGGTTGGGGTAGGTGGGTTGTATGATGGTTTTGAAGGAGAAATAGAGGTGATTGGTGGAGGTTATTTTGGGGAAGAGTGTTATGGAAAGGTGTGAAAAGGAGAGAAAAAGAGTTGGGGTAGGTGGGGATCCTGTGGGGTTCACAGATCCTGAGGTGTCAAGGAATTTTGGTCGCTGCACCTTTCTAGTGTTTAAACGCCCTTGGATAGCCCTTGCTGGCATTTAAACACTCGTCTGCTGCCTTTCTTGGCGTTAAACGCCAGGCTGATGCTCCTTTCTGGCGTTTAACACCAGTAAGCCTGTCCTCCAGGGTGTGCTGTTTTTGATGCTATTTTTTATTCCGCTTTAATTTTGCAATTGTTTTTGTGACTCCACATAATCATCAACCTAAAGAAAACATAAAATAACAATGGAAAATGAAATGAAAAAGTAATTAACATAGATAAATAAGATTGGGTTGCCTCCCAATAAGCGCTTATTTAATGTCAATAGCTTAATAGGAAGCTCTTACAGAGCTTCGCAGATGCTTAGAGCATGATAGTGGCCTCCCAACACCAAACTTAGAGTTTGAGTGTGGGGGATCTGCTTGACTCTATATGGAGAGAATTGGATGAAGCTTTTCATACTTCTTCTCCATGTTTATAGAAGAAGATCCTTGAGCCTTAAACACAAGGTAGTCCTCATTCAATTGAAGGACTAACTCTCCTCTGTCCACATCAATTACAGCTCTTGCTGTGGCTAGGAAGGGTCTTCCAAGGATGATGGATTCATCCTCATCCTTCCCAGTGTCTAGGATTATGAAGTCAGCAGGAATGTAAAGGCCTTTAACCTTTACTAAGACATCCTCTACAAGTCCATAAGCCTGTTTCATTGATTTGTCTGCCATCTCTAGTGAGATTCTTGCAGCTTGTACCTCAAAGATCCCTAGTTTCTCCATTACAGAGAGTGGCATGAGGTTTATACCTGACCCCATGTCACACAGAGCCTTCTCAAAGGTCATGGTGCCTATGGTACAAGGTATTAAGAACCTTTCGAGATCCGGTTTCTTCTGAGGTAATTTCTGCTGAACCAAGGCTTTCAGTTCATTGATGAGCAATGGAGCTTCATCCTCCCTAGTCTCATTACCAAATAACTTGGCATTCAGCTTCATGATTGCTCCTAGGTATCAAGCAACTTTCTCTTCAATAATATCTTCATCTACTTCAGAGGAAGAATACTCATCAGAGCTCATGAATGGTAATAGGAAGTTTAGTGGAATCTCTATGATCTCTATATGAGCCTCAGATTCCTTTGGTTCCTCATTAGGGAACCTATTCATACCCAGGGTCGAGCTGTCCGACCCGGGATGTCTAAAGATAAAGCGACTGACCTCTTTAGGTCAGGACAAACCGACCTCTTCTCAAAGAGCTCGGCCAAGTCACTAGGAAAGCCCAAAGAAGGGCCCAAATGGAGGACCGTGCACCAAAGCCCAAGGCAGTCCAAACCTACAAGGAAAAAAGGTGGTTCCCTTGAAAGATAAGGTGACCCTACTCAAAAGATAAAGATAAGATAAGATAACTAACTTATCTTATCATTGAAGGTCGCTCTACACCATTATAAATACACTGGAGCACCCAGGTATAACTCATACTCTGATTCTACATAAAAAACCTGCTTAATGCCCTTGCTAATTTAAGCATCGGAGTCTCTTGCAGGTACCATTACCCTCCGGTGACAAAGGATCAACAGCATTGTCAATCCAGCAAACCAGACACGTCATCTCCGATCAGCACAGAAGATCTCGTCCGAGATCGACCTACAGTTTCAGGTAACCCACGGAACATTGGTGCCGTTGCCGGGGACCTGGAAGTCATCCCATCACCATGGCGGACAACCATGACAATGATCATAATTCAGACCTGGAGGATAGAACACCGCACAAAAATGCAGACACTACCCCAAAGAATACTCCTCAGCTTAACAACAAAAAGAATTTAAACTTGGGAGCTATGGAGATACTTCAAGACTGTCTAAAACAACTTGAGGAAGATGTTCTATGTCAACGAGAGGCTGAGAAAGACTTACAAAAGGAAATAAGGCAACGCCGGGAATTGGAGGACAAATTCCTAAAACTCGAAGCCGATCTCAAGACCAAAGCCAACCGATCCCCTCATGAGGACAGCTCCCACAAGGAACAAGATCCATTCACCAGGGAGATTATGAAGACCAAAATCCCTAAAGACTTTAAAGCTCCAGATATGACATTGTACGGCGGAACTACGGATCCCGGCCATCACCTCAGCAACTTCAGAAGTAGAATGTACCTCACTGATGCCTCAGATGCAGTTCGTTGCAAAGCCTTTCCAACTACTTTAACAAAGACGACAATCTGATGGTTCGACAATCTTCCTCCTAAGTCCATCTCAAGTTTTGACGACTTAGCTAAGAAGTTTTCGGCCATATTTTCCATCCAAAAAGATAAGGCTAAGCATGCTCCAAGTCTATTGGGAATCAGGCAAGGAGAACAGGAAACTCTCCGCAACTACATGGAAAGATTCAACAAAACATGCTTAGACATACAGAACCTGCCAACAGAGGCTGCCATTATGGGCATCATCAACGGGTTGCGAGAGGCACCTTTTAGCCAATCTATATCAAAAAAGTACCCCACATCTCTGAACAAAGTACAAGAACGAGTAGAAAAATATATCAACATGGAGAAAAACTCTCGACTAGGAGAGACCTCGAAATCTGGACTCACCTCCCGGGATAAAGACAAAGAATCCAAAAAGAAGGAAGATCCACATGGAGAAAAAATAAAAAATATCACAATTACACCCCCTTTGGGTGTCTCTCGTGGACGTCTACAGAGAAGTATGCAACACTGAAAGAATACCCCCAGCTCGACCACTCAAAGGCAAAAAAGGAGGAGGAAATCGGGCTGAATATTATGAATACCATCGAATCCGCGAACATTCCACCAATGAATGTTTTGACTTAAAAAATGTCATCGAAAATCTAGTAAGAGAGGGGAAGCTAGATTGGTTTCTGGCCACCCGGGAAGATGAACAAAGAAAAAGAATAAGGGAAGAAGATATCGGACAAACCGAGAAGTCACCCCGTACACCAGAAAGACACGTCCACATAATACACGTAGGATTTGCGGGAGGAGGAGTCTCCAAATCATCTCGCAAAAGATATCTTAAAGATGTATATCATGTCGAATGAAAGGAGGAAGCACCCGACATTCCCCCAATTACCTTCACCAAAGAAGATGCATCGAGTATAATCTTAGGACACGACGATCCCATGGTCATCACTGTTATACTAGCGAACGCAAACCTCCATCATACATTGATAGACCAAGGGAGTTCCGCTGACATCTTGTTCAAAACTGCCTTCGACAAACTCAGCTTAGAAGAAAAAAAACTCAGAGCATATCCGAATAGCCTATTCGGACTAGGAGACACCCCGGTTCAACCACTGGTATACATATCATTACACACGACCTTTGGAAAGGGAAACCTGTCAAGAACACTCAAGATAGATTATATCGTGGTCGACGTAGGCTCAGCCTATAACGCCTTAATAGGCCGGACAACATTAAATCAGCTTGGTGCAATAGTCTCAACTCCACATTTATGCATGCCCAGAAGGGATAACTTTAATAAAAGTAGATCAGAAGACGGCACGCCGCTATTACAATGAAAGTCTAGACCTCAGAAGCGGAGGAAAAGAAGTCCACACAATCGAGCTCGGTGGAGTTCAGAGGCGGGAAGAACTCCGCCCACAACCTGAAGGTGAAATAAAGAAAATCCAGATCGGGGATACCCCGAACCAAACGACCAATATCGGCGTACTCCTAAAAGGAGCCATAAAAGAAACACTCATACAGTTTCTATGAGATAACATCGACCTCTTTGCGTGGAAGGCCGCAGACATGCCAGGCATAGATTCCAAGCTAATGTGCCACAAGCTAGCAGTCTACCCAGGATCTCGACCGGTACAACAGAGGCATAGAAAGCTGGGACCAGAACGCTCTCAAGCTGTGGAAGAGCAGGTACAAGCTCTACTGGAGGCAGGTTTCATAAGAGAAGTCAAATATCCACTATGGCTTGCTAACATCATCTTAGTGAAAAAATCAAACGGGAAGTGGCGAATGTGCACTGACTACACTAATCTCAACAAAGCCTGCCCAAAAGATCCTTATCCACTCCCCAGCATCGACGCACTAGTCGATGCTTCCTCCGGATATAAATACCTCTCCTTTATGGATGCATACTCATAATACAACCAAATCCCAATGTACCCACCCGACCAAGAGAAAACCTCATTCTTAACCCCAAAGGCAAACTACTGCTACATTGTCATGCCCTTCGGTCTTAAAAATACAGGAGCCACTTATCAAAGATTAATGAATAAAGTTTTTTTAGACCACATCGGAAAAATCATGGTAGCCTACGTGGACGACATGCTAGTAAAGACACGAAGCAAAGTGATGTTATTATCTGATCTGACCCAAATATTCGACACTATAAGACGGCACGGTATGCAACTCAATCCCACAAAATGCACCTTCGCAGTAGAAGTCGGTAAATTCTTGGGTTTTATGATCACACAGAGAGGAATCGAGGCAAACCCCGATAAATGTCGGGCCATACTCGACATGAAAAGTCTGACTTGTGTCAAAGAGGTACAACAACTCAATGAGAGGTTAGCAGCCTTGTCCAGATTTCTGGCCGGATCGGCAATAAGATCTCTCCCCTTCTACGCCACTCTAAGGAAGGGAAAGGAGTTCGAATGGACAGCAGAGTGCGAGCAAGCCTTCCAAGATTTTAAAAGATTCCTGGGACAGCCACCTATACTAACTCGACCCCGGGAAGGAGAGCCACTCATAGTGTACCTCGTAGTCGGAGGTCAAGCGATAGCCTCAGCACTAGTCCGAGAAGACGAAAATGGGCAACAGCCCGTATACTTCGTCAGCAAAGCATTACAAGGATCCAAGCTAAACTATCAGAAAATAGAAAAATTTGCTTATGCTCTCATACTAACATCACGACGACTTCGCCCATACTTTCACGCCCACACCATTAAAGTTTGGACCAACTAGCCCATAAAAAAAATCTTATAGAAAACAGACCGGGCGGGCAGAATCTTGCAATGGGCAGTCGAGTTGTCTGAATTTGATCTTCAATACGAAGCTCGGACGGCCATCAAATCACAATATCTGGCCGACTTCATTGCGAAATTCACAGACACACTGGAAATTCCCACGGAATAGAATATCTACGTGGATAGTTCCTCAAATAAAATAGGAAGTGGCGCGGGTGTGATAATTGAAAGTGACCAGGGAACCCAAATCGAACTCTCCCTTAAATTCGGGTTCCCTGCCTCAAACAATCAAGCGGAATATGAGGCACTACTAGCTGGTTTGAAGCTGACTATGGAGGTTGGAGCTCAAAAACTTATCATCTTCAGCGACTCACAGGTAGTTACTTCACAAATAGCAGGAAGCTACCAAGCCAAAGTCCCCACTATGAAAAAGTACTTGGACAAAACCAAAGAACAGCTCGGACAACTCGGGGAATATGAGATCCATCACATACCCTGAGAACAAAATACCCGAGCTGACGCACTCTCAAAATTAGCCAGCACCAAACCAGGGCGCAACAATAGAAGCCTCATCCAAGAAATTCTACAAAATCCATCAATCTCAGAAGAAGAAAAAGTCATGACTATAATAGGACAGGATCAAGGATGGATGACTCCCATAATAAACTACCTCAAAACAGAAGCACTACCCACAGAAGAAAATGAGGCAAAGAGGTTGAAACGGAAGGTACAATACTACACTATCATAAATAATACTCTATACAAAAGAGGGATTTCAATACCACTACTAAAATGCGTGCCAACTTCCAACACAAAGGAAGTCTTAGAAGAAGTACACAGTGGCATTTGTGGTAATCACCTCGGAGCACAGGCACTTACCAAAAAGATACTTCGAGCAGGATTTTATTGGCCAACTCTATAAAAAGAAGCCATAGAATTTGTAAAGACATGTTCATCATGTTAGAAACATGCCAACTTTCACATCGCCCCGCCAGAAGAACTCATCAGCGTGACCTCACCTTGGCCATTTGCGAAATGGGGACTTGATCTTCTTGGACCCTTTCCTCAAGGATCGGGACAAGTCAAATTTCTCATAGTGGGAATAGACAACTTCACAAAATAGATTGAGGCAGAACCCCTAGTTAATGCCACTACTCAAAGAAGTCAAAAATTCCTATATAGAAACATTGGCTAAGCAAGTAACGAAGATAGTGGGTGATTATCACGGGTCACCCCCTTCATTCTGACTTAACTGAATTAAGTACGAGAGTATATCTTGGAGAAGAAGTAAGCGTGAATTGAAAGAAAAAACAATACTACTTGCATTAATTTATGAGGAACAGCAGAGCTCCACACCTTAATATATGATGTGTAGAAACTCCACCGTTGGAAAATACTTAAGAGAAAAAAGTCTAGGTATGGCCGAATGGCCAGGCTCCCCAAATATGAAAAGTCGCACAAAAGTGATCCCAAGATCAAAAGATGATCCAAAGATATTCCCAGTCTAAAGATAAAGATACAATAGGAAAAAGTGCTATTTATACTAAACTAGTAACTTAGATTTACAGAAAAATAAGTAACTAAGTGCAGATAGTGTAGAAATCCACTTCCGAGGCCCACTTGGTATGTGCTTGGGCTGAGCATTGAGCTTTACACGTGCATATGCCTTTTCTAGAATTAAATGCCAGCTTGGATGCCAGTTTGGGCGTTTAAAGTTCTGGTGCCAATTCTGGCATTTTACGCTAGAAAATGGTCTCTGGTGGGTGTTTAGACACCAGTTTGGGCCATCAAATCTCGGGCAAAGTATAGACTATTATACATTTCTGGAAAGCCCAAGATGTCTACTTTCTAACGCGATTAAGAGTGCACCAATTGGGCTTCTGTAGCTCCAAAAATTCTACTTCGAGTGCAGGAGGGTCAAAATCTGACAACATCTGCAGTCCTTTCTCAGCCTCTGAATCAGACTTTTGCTCAGATCCCTCAATTTCAGCCAAAAAATACCTAAAATTACAGAAAAACACACAAACTCTTAGTAAAGTCTAGAAATATGATTTTTTCATAAAAACTAATAAAAATATAATAAAAAGTAACTAAAACATACTAAAAACTATGTAAAAATAATGCCAAAAAGCGTATAAATTATCCGCTCATCAGTAACTCTATGCTGCTATGGGAATTGAAATATGATATTGGTTTATTAATCCAGGAGCATGATTCAAATTTATTGAAGTTGAATGAAGAACAGAGAGTTATATATGAGAAAATTGTCAACTGTGTTTGTAACAAAGAAGGCGAATGTTTTTTTATATATGGATTTGGCGGAACTGGAAAACCTTTCTTGTACAGGACATTGCCAGCTAGGTTACAATCTGAGAGGAAAATTTTCATTAATGTTGCATCGAGTGGAATTGCAGTATTGTTGTTACCAGGGGGTAAGACAGCTCATTCAATGTTCAACATTCCAATTGAGTCAAATGAGGATACTGTTTGCAGAGTCTCAAAGGGTAGTGCTAAGGCAGAATTGATTCGATGTGCTGATTTGATTATTTGGGACAAAGCACCAATGATTAATAAGTTGGCTTTTGAGGCATTGGATAGAATCCTTCACGATATAATGTCGTCTGTGTCTGTTGTTAATAATGATTTACCGTTTGGTGGAAAAATAATTATTTTGGGTGGTAATTTCTGACAAGTATTACCTGTTGTCCCAAGAGCTTCTAGAGCTGAGATTGTGATGGCCACTATTAATCTTCAATTCTTCGGAAACATTTTGAGGTATTAACCTTAACAAAGAATATGAGGTTGGATAGTGCAATGGAAGAGGCTGTTGCGGAGGAGTTAAGATCCTTTTCAAACTAGATACTTCAGATAAGAGAGGGAAAATATGGTGTGGTTATCAGTGATAAACTTTGTGTTGAAGTACCAACTAATTTGCTTATTGATACTTCTGATAATCCGGTTGAAGATATTATAAATGTGGTTTATCCAAATATTGTTGTCAATTTTGAAAATCCAATTTTCTTTCAAGATAAGGCAATTTTGGCTCCAACAGTTGAAATTGTTGAAGAGATTAATAACTACATAGTTAATTTTTTATCGAGTGAAGAAAAGGAATATTTGAGTGCCAATATTATTTGTGGTAATGATGCTTATGGTGATATTGATTGTAGTTGGATAACCACTGAATTTTTAAACCAAATTAGATGTTCTGGGTTACCCAAACATTCTGTCAAATTAAAGAAAGGGGTACCTATTATTTTGATGATAAAAATTGATCCAACTAGTAGGTTGTGCAATGGAACTCAACTTATTGTAAAAGACTTGGGATCAAATGTGATTGTAGCCGAGGTTGTTTCTGGTAGTAACATTGGTGATCAAGTATATATTGCTCAAATGAATCTCATTCCAAGTGATGCTGGGATACCTTTTAAATTCTAGCGTAGACAATTTCCAATAAGCTTGTCATTTGTAATGACGCTTAACAAAAGTTAGGGGCAAACGTTATCTGTTGTTGGATTATTTTTACAGCGTCCAGTATTTTTCCATGGTCAACTTTATGTCGCTGTATCTCGCGTAAGGAGCAGAAGTGGACTAAAGATTTTGCTGCTTGATGAAAATTTAGAATTTCCAAATTTTACTGAGAATGTTGTTTTCACAGAGGTTTTTGATAAAATTTAAATGGCTTCTTGTTTTGTTCAAGATTCAGAGGACTATAAAACTTTTAGTTAGAATCCTAAATATTAATTTCAGTTATGCCTAATTATTGTGGGAAAAATATATATCTAATTAGTATGATATTTTTTTATTTATTTGTATAATGTTATATTTTTTTAGGTTTAACAAATAGTGGTTTATACTATATCATTTTTTTAAAATCTTATCAAGAGTTGTTTAAATATAGAAATCAACTATGTGTTAAAATGTTTTATGAGTCAACAATTACATATATTGAAAATTAAAATATGATGTATTATCAAATTAGGAAATAGGGTCAGGCATTTAGGTTTCTTGTTTCTTTTTCTTAGAAGAGTGCTGCCGTGTTCTCTTCATCCTCGGTGTCCAGGTGCCAGATTATGCTCCTTCCCCTCTTTTGCTATTCGTCTCTAGCAATCGCACTGTTTGTGTCAAAATACATCATTCCAGGGAGTGGGTTCATCTGTGGGTTTTCAATTGTATTAGTTATCCATAACATCGCATCCTATTCTTGTTCTAGCAGAACTACCATAGTAGCATTCTCTCCTTCACCAACAGTGGGTCATCTTCGCCATGGGGCAAAGGAATTGTGGTGGTTTTTTCTTTTCCCAGTCGTGGTATGAACTTCTTTATATACCTTGGCTAATTTGATTTCGCAACCTCTTCTTACCTTGAAATTCTGCTTCATTTATGGATAGTTTTAGGGTTTGACGTTGAACATCTTTGGGTCTTTGAAATTTGTTGATTTGTTGATTTATCATTTGTTAATTTAGTTTAATTTTGTTTTTTTTGGCAAGGTAGGTTGTGTTTATAACAGTTTCGTTTTTCAGTATTTATGATACATAGAGTGTGGTTGAAGATGGTCTGTTAGGTAATTCTTTTAGAACATTGAAGTTAGGTTCAACGTAGGATAATTTGTAACAGGCTCCATGATTTGAAGTCAAAATCGATTAGGCTCTATGATCTGAAGTGAAAATTCATTGTTAGTCTTTTTTGTTGTCATAGTGTATAAGTAAAAGTATCTGCAACTATATCTACTTGCATATGATAATATCTATTATATTATATGTAATAGGCAATAGACCATAGGATGTGGTGTAATATGTTCTATATTTTGTATTGTTTATTTATATTTATTATCACTCTTGTTATTATTTCTATATAAACGGGTCACTAATGTGTTGTTCCCAGGTATTAGTTTTGTTTTCCCCTTTCTTTCTACTCTGTTGTAGACACTTGATAAATAGATCCATACATTGGTGTGAAGGCATTAAATCATGAATACTTGTTTTCATTCCCTGGATAAAATAACACCGTGGAGAGATGACTGGAGAATAAGAGTCAGGATTAATAGGGTATGATCTGCTTCATATGCTGTTCCAACAAGAGATGGCAATCTGATACATATGGTGTTAGTGGATGATAAGGTAAGTCTCTCATGTGACTTCTTTTTTCTTTTTTCTGAGTCATGTTCGTGTGCTACTACTTTTCCATATGTTTATTTGTGTTATTTATTTTTCTTCCTGTGTTCATTCTTTATTTATTTATTTATGTGGAGTAACGTATTTTTTTATTATTTATAATTGATTGTATTTTTTATGATTATTCATAGTTGACAAAAATTGAGGCAACTATCACACAGTCTCTAATTCCTTATTTTAATGAAATACTAGAATAAGGAAATGTTTATGTGATTACACATTTTACTGTGGTTCCAAACTCTGGGTTAACTAGGTTGAAAAAGCACCGCTTTAAGATTATTTTCCATAGCAAAACAATTATGGTACCAACCATGTCTATTAGTATGCCCAATGCTGCATTTAAGTTTACTTCAATTGATGAAGTAGTTGAGAAGAGATGTAATGAAGATTTCTTGATAGGTAATTATGAGTTTTTTTATTCAGTACTCTCAAATTTTCCTGCTGAGATTAATACCCTAAGAATGATCTGATTTTGTTTGTTGATATAAAATTTTCCACAGAAGTTTTTTTCTTGTTTTGTAGATTTCATTGGGTTCATAGTTGGTGTATGTCAAGAAACTGATATTGGTTCACATGGGGAAAGAATGAAAGTTATAACCTTGGAAGTTGTTTTAGACGGGTATAAAATTATATAAATATGCTCTCTATTGGGTTGTTTTGTTTTTGGTTTGATTTTTAAGTTGGTGTTTTTTGGTTGCTTCGATTAAATTAAGGAAGAAGAAGATACAGTGTAATGTTATTGGAAGATCGTGTGAGGTATTTGATTTGTCTATGTTAAGAAAATATCAAAGACCACCAGTGGTGGTGCTAAAACCTTTCAAAATTAAAGTCCTTGGAGGTTAGTTGAAGTAGTGCTTATTATTCATTGAAGATTTGTATAATATTGTTAATGTTAATCCGCTATAGTTAAAATTTGTGATTCTTGGTTTGTGTAGTAAAAAAAATTAAAATTTTCCTTGTCAGAATACGTGTGCCTGCAAAATGTGATTAATATATCTAGAGTTCTTATAAATCCTGATATGTACGAAAGTGTGGAGTTTCTTAGCAGGTTGGTGGCTTTTTTATTCTGAGGTGGTCGTTGTTCTTTGTCTTGTATGTTGATGTGTTACTTGACATTATTCCATAACTCCTTTTTTTCTTTTTTTGCTATTTATTAGATTTAATGTTGCATGCTATGAGTTTTCAAGATTTATTCCCATTGTATCTGGTTATTTAATAGCCAGTGTTGGTGATGGTTTCGTTGACTGGAGAGCTGTTTGGTCTATTGATCAACTAAAGAAAAACTGTGAGGTTTGTCACTATCAATTACGTGGAATTCGTAGTGTATTGAAAATACTACATATTTTTTATTGTGAGAGTGCAAATTGCAATTTAAAGCAACAAGAACAAAAGGCTTATAGTTGTTCGTTTCATTTATATGTTTGCTTTGCAGGATGGAATTTTCTATGTTTTGGGAACAGTTACAGAGGTTGTTGATGATCCAAATTAATGGTACCATTCATGTGTTTGTGGAAATGCTGTTGTTGCTGATGATAATACTTATCATTGTAATATTTGTGACTTATGTGTGGAACATGTGGTTTTAAAGTAATGTTTTCTCTCATCCTATTTTCTTGTATTATGTGATTATGTGATGTGATATGATTATATGATATAAGTAACTTTTAATAGCTTACATTGTAAGTTATTTAAATTACTTCGTGTTAGCAGGATAATTTATTTGTATTTTCTCTATATTTACTTTTATATGTATAGAATAACTGTCATTGTTGATGATGGAATATCATCTACAGTATTCGCACTTGTTGATTATGCTGCAACAAAATTGTTTGAGAAAACTTGTGCTGAGACTTTCTTACATATAGAGAAAGAATTACACTCAGATTATAATGATGTCTCAATGGTATATTTTTTTGGATTTCCTCAATTATTTGGTTGATATTTTCACGTGTTTCTTTGTCACCTTATGTGACATAAATCAATTTATTTCGTAAGGTTAATCAATCTAACAGTGTCCCCCTATTCCATGGAATTATTGGAAATAAGATAATGTTCAAAGTTCAGATGCACAGTATTTTGGGACAACATTATTCTGATCAATTCAAAGTTGTTAATCTGTTTGGTGATATAGCTGGATCATCTTTGCCTGTTCAGTGTATTAATGTATGTGGTTATATATATATATATATATATATATATATATATATATATATATATATATATATATATATATATATTGTTAATTCAGTGTTAAATGGTGACACTAAAAATTAAATTTTAGGAATTTATCTATTGCCCAATCTTCAACCCAATATATCCAAGTTATTCAGCAGCCTCGTGTATTCAGAATTCAAGATGTCAAATTAGTTCTTCTAGTTTGATAGAAACTGAACTTATTGGGAGATGCTTGGGGAGATTATCTCATTATGCTTTTCTCAACCAATTCCTGAAATTGTATAACATTTATGTTTTAAATATATTTTGGTTAGAATTATACTTTTTGTCTATATTGTCACTTTGTTTACTGTATTTATACAAATGTAGATATAATTTTATTTGGTAGTTGTTTATATGTGGAATCTTTGTCTTTTTGTTTTTGTTTGCCAGGAATCACTAAAAATCGTTGTTGGGACTATTTTGCATGTCTTTGAAGATCATGAATGGTGGTTAACGATTTGTTTATGTGGTTCAGCTGTTTCAGTTGTGAATGGTGCATCTTATTGTGTAATGTGCCAAATTGAATGTGTTGACACTATACCAAAGCATATTACTAGATTGTTTAAAATTTTTCCTATGCATGTTCATTTTTATTGTGATGTGTTAATATTCTGTGGGTTTAAATGATGTTTATTTGTTCTGAAGGACTCATTGAAGGTAATCGTGTCTCATAGAACTAGAAATAATATCTTAGTCCTTGGAGATTTTTTGGTTGCACGAATTTTGATGAAAAATGTGCTGCTCTATTGGAAGAAAACCCAACTTCAGAACAGGTTCAGTTTCTTATGTTTTATTATTTCTTTGAATATACAAATAAGAAATTAAATAGTATATGTACTTAAGTACTTGATTTTTTGGTATCTGTTATAGAATGTTGTGACCCTGTTTATTGATGTTATATTTTGTTTTTGTAGACTTTGGACAAGAAGATTGTTCCACAAGATATTATTTCTCATTTGATCGAAAAAAAAATTTGCATTCATCGTTGACCCCAGAGTTGTTGGATATGAGCTGAATAAAGATGTTTATATTGTAAGAGATTTCACGGATGAAAGTTGTATTGTTAATCTTTTGGAAAGTGTTACTCAGATAATTTATTAAAAGGTCCTTATAGTTTTTTTTATTAAGCTCTAAATCCATATTAGTAATTTCTTTTTATTTACTCATCTATGTACATTTAATTTGTTGGTGTAATTTTTATATAAATATTCATGTTTAATAAATATTTATGAGTTTATAAAATAGTTGAGTTGCATTATAAATTATAAGATAAGTATGTTTATTAGTTTAATGAAGTTGTGTTTGCACATATTAAATCACCAAGGTTGTGTTTTGTTTTGTGTTGGAGAAGAAAGAGGTGCCTTATGTTTTTGTTTCAGTGTTGTGTTCACTTTTTTTACCTTGAACTCAAAATTGTTAGATTCCCTTTTTCATTTTGGACCCAATTTTTTTTAAATACCAGTTATGTCCTTCAGTATTCATATATTTATTATTTGTTTTATGGTATTTTTTCCCAAATAAATTTTGATGGATATTATTATTTTTATTTATATAATTTTTTTTACTATTATTGTTGTTTGTGTATAGAATATTATATTTATTTTGTATTATAATTTTATTAATCCTATTATAATAAAGAGTACTGAGAGTACTTAAAAAATATTAAATTTTAGTTAAATGTCTACAATAACATTATCAGATAACATAAAATAGTTATTTAAATTCATGTCTTTCTTTTTTCTGTAATTTGGCATCTAAAAGTTATTTTAAATAATATAATTCAAACAATATTTAGTTTTTTTATATTCCATTTTGAATCAAAATTACCAGACATAAATTACAATAATACCAACTCACCCTTAATCAAAATTTATTTTTGTAAACATAATTTTTATACAAATTTTTCGTCTACAAGCTGTAATGTAAATACATATAACAATCTTTTGGTTAATCTGTCCGTTATATTAATAAATTGGATAATTTTGTAAAAAAATATATTATAATAAAATAAGTATTATTCAGATTGAATTATTTAACATGATTTTTAGATAAAAAATTAGTGTGAAAAAAGCGTGAAATTATATAATTCGAAACTAAGTTTCTTCAAATACTCCTTCCTTATTTTTTTTTGTTTCTTTAAGATCACATCATGCTGTTTGATAATTTTCTTTAGGGCCAAATATGTTTGATTTCACATGAAAAATTCACTTTAGTTCTCTCTTTATTTCTATATTATTTGATTCTTTTTTCATGCATATTATTATTATTATTATTATTATTATTATTATTATTATTATTATTATTGCTGTTATTACTCTGTACATATATTTTGGCTATATATTGGGATTTCTTTATCTAAAACATAAACAATTGTTTTTCATAAATTTAAAGATAAATTGTCATTTCAAGAGTCAATGTTTGGTAGTGATTTCTGTATTATTCTCTCTCTTCTTTGGCTCACATCATTTACTCCTCTCTTTCTACCAAAAATCCCTTTTCCATTAAAGAAGATCTTTCTTCACTCTAAATTTCATCATTTTCCTTCCTTCAATCTGATTTTAGCCCTTCCCCTACGGGTGGCTAAAATACTCATGATGTTCCCTATTAGTCAGTGTTTTCCTTTTCTTCTAGATGGTTACCTACTCCATCATCAGAGGTCGTCCAAGCAAACCCCTGATTTTCTGCCTGTAACTTTTGTTGCGTGTAATAGAGTGAGGTTCGTACTGTTCTGCCATTTATGTGTTAAATTTATGTGTTAGATTTTATAGTTAGTGGTATTACATATATTCCTCTATTCCATCTTTTTTATGGTATTATATTACAAACATTACATCGTGTGATATGTTTTTTTGTCTATTTCAAGGGTTTTTCATCTACTTTTTTTGGTTTTGTTTGAATAGAAATGTCACGCTCAGTTGCTGTTGTTCTAGTTGAATGCAAGCGATATCTTTGTAATATCAATCCTTGGACTGAATTCTGCATAATCAAGGTTCAGTTGATGAGGTTGTAGAATTTCTATGATTATTCAGATGATGAAGAGTCTATTTTTTAGAAGGTTTACTGGTTGATAAATTGGTTAGTGTTTTTTAGTAAATTTAGTTTTTTATTTATTTGAGTGGTAATCTTTTTATAAAAACTATGATTTAATATCTCTATTTTATGTTATGTGTAGCTGAACAGAATCTATTGTGTTGTGAAGAAAGACTTTCTCAAACACTTTCAAAATATCTTGAAGAAAGGGTCTATCTACTACATATCTCGATTTATTGTAGTTCCAAATAATGGGTCTACTAAAGTCATGAGACATAGATATAAGTTGATGTTTGACATTAACACAAAAGTGAAAGAAGTTACTGATATCAATTTTCCTCGGATACCATACACACTATATAAGGTGGAAGATTGAAAGATTCATCATATTTGATAGGTTATATAATAGATCATAATACTTTTTTCCTGCTACTTACATTTGTGTATTTGTGTGAATCTATTTATGTATATTTTTTGCTAATTTTGCAAAATATATTTGTTATGAATCTTATCTTATGATATTTATCTTTTGTTGTGTTAGATGTAATTGGTTTCTTGATAAGTGTTCAAGAATATGCAGGAATACAACATGGTTATGCAGATAGAAAGAAATTTGTAGTGATTCAGCTATATGCAAATGGGTTAGGCAATTTACATTAATTTTAGTTGATGGGTTCATATGTTCATGCTTATTTTTTTAAGCTTTTTTTGTTTTATTAGTTATATGTTGAATGTGATATACTCATTGTATTAAGAATCACATGGATAGTTATAAATATGAGTTCTTGAGATTATCTGTGCCAAATTCTAAACTCCTGTGTGATTTTTAATAGGTTTTATGTTTTGTGTTATCTGTATGGAGAATTCTTTAATCGTATGACATCTGCATTAATGAATTCTCCTAACCAAGTTCCCATTGTTTTACTTGAATCTTTTAATGTCATAATTTCTAGAGGTGTGTAAAATTTTTCTCCTCATACTCTTTTATTTGTTTATATAATTATATTTTTTGTATCATTTATTTGTATTTATAAAGTTATTCTGTGTTGGTTATTTTGTGTATTTAATGTTACGCATTTGTAATTATTTTCCTGTATATTGATATTCATAACATTGGGATCGCAAAGGACCCCCAGCACTTGAAAATGTGATAAATTGCAGTAGGATTTTGATTAATCCTGACCTTCTGGAGACTGCAGATTTTATTTACAGGTTAAGTAAAGTGGTTATATAATTCAATTTATGTGAATACTTTTCCAAGTGCAGTTGCACTAAGTAGGAATCTAAGTTTGATCTGGTTTTCTCTATGAAGCTTGAATCCTCTTGAGCCTTGTTTTACTGGTGTTCTCTCTTGTGTGAATGGTTCTGTATCTACAAATATTGATGATGATTTTGTCAATTTTTTCGAATGCTGTAAATATTCTTCGTCTCAAGAAAAAAGATGTGGTTAAAGTCATTTGGTTAATGAATTAAATATAAACTGCATAAACATGTTTTCTCTTTCTTGGGATATAACAGTATTTGGTATATATTTATTGTTTGATTTATATCTCACTTGAGGCATATTATTGCAGGATGGTATTTATAATGTTGTTAGGACTATTAAAAGTATTCATAATCATTATGATTGGTGGTACTATTATTGTTCCTGTGGAGCTGCTTTGGAATTGTTAAATAATGGTTTCAGATGTTTAGCGTGTGAAAGAGATGTAAAGAATGCCACTAAAAAGTATATAATTATTGTTATTGTCCACGATACATGTTTATTAACTATTTTATATTGTGAGTTGTTTATTGTCTTTGATCAAATATTTATACTGTTTTCCTTTTTATATCAATATAAGTTTAAAGTTATTGTAGATGTTGAAGATTATAGTGGCCACTCTATATTCATCTTATATGATCGAGCTGCAACACTTTTATTGAAGAGAAAATTACATTATGTTATTCAACTGTTTGAAGCTGACTATCCGGTCTCTTTTGTAGTGGTTTTGTTTTTGAAACATATTACATTTGGTTATTTTTTCATGGTGTTTATTTTAGTATTTGAAGAACTAACCTTAGTGACATTAGCTATTGTTCAACTATTTCCTCTTTCCTTATAGGTTGTCTATGTGCCATCTTATCCACCTTGCTTTGATGATATTATTGGGAAAGAAGTTGTACTTAAAGTTAATCGGAAACGAGTAGGATATACGCCTTATATTGGAACTTTCAAAGTTATTAATTGTTGTGATGATGTTGGAGTCATCTCCAAGTTTATGATTGAAGAAGTTTCAAATGTTAGTTTTTTATTCTTTTCTTTTGTTTTTAACTCTTAGCACTTTTATAGAGATTCATCTCTGTTTTTTTTTGTCTACTCTGTTAACAAAGTGCTTACTAATTTTTTGAGATTTACTATTAAGTATGTCAATTTAGATGTTATCTGCTTATTTAAATTTTTTCTTTATTATAGGAGGTTACAAGTATTCCTATGTTGCTTCCTGTCTTTGAAGATTTTGGCCAAAATGCTAAATTTGATGTCAATCTGAGATCTCTTGGATGTAGACTTTCTATTCCACCAGAGATTCTGAGAATAGTTGGAGTGGACATTGATGCTTTTATTGATAAACATAATTTCCAAAAACCCGTAATTCATTGTTTCTCTCTTGTTTCTTTTTTCTTTTTTACATATTTCTTGTTCTTCGGTAATATTTGATTATATTATTTATGTTAGTTACTCTTATGTGAAGCTTTTTATTGAAAGTATAGGATCCATGTGTGTTTTTAGAGGGTACAATAGTTTCTATATTTAACGAGAAATAGTGGTGTTTTTCAATCTGTTTGTGCGGTGAAGAGATTGAGGTACTGACATTGAATTCCTTTTGTTCACGCTATTTAACACATTGGTCTGATGGAATTCTAAGGTAGTTATGAATTTTTATTAGTTTATGTATACTTTTTTGTTTCCTGATATTTTCTGTTGATTATATGAATGACTGGTATACTCATTTTTGTGTTTGTGACAATCTTTCTATGTAGATTCAGAGTCAGGGTTGTTGTCAGTCATTCTAAAGGTTCTAATTTGCTAATCCTTCATGACAGAGATGTTACATATCTCATTAAGAAAAATTGTTCTAACTTATTAAAAGATCATCCTACTTTTATAATGGTTTGTTCAATCTAAAACTCTTGTTCAAAATTTTTCTATTGAATATACTGAAATTAGTGTATTTAATTTGTTTCGTAGGATGAAAACTTCACTATCAATGGATCTGACTTGTTGTTCAATTTGGTTGCAAAAAAAATTATTTGCATGGTTGATCCTAATGGTGTTCAGGAATACCCAAGAACCATTTTTTATAATGTTTTTAGATCTTCCGATGATTCTTTGTTGATCAAACTCTTTGAAGATGCTATTGGTAATCAAATGGTTTGTTTTTATCTTTCAGTTATTTCTTATATCTTTTACATGATATTGATATTCATTAGTTTTGATGATATATCTTTGTTATTGTTACTACATTTATCAATCTGATAATAAATTTTTCGTTTTATCATTGAGGTTAGATTATTGGAGATGAATCTTTCCATGTAGATTCTCGTGGAGATACTTTTCCAAGTGCATCAATTATTTTATTAACGAAGGTAATTGTTTATGTTTTTCCTTTTTTTCTTAAACTATATGTTTTTTCTCATCTAAGTTGAAGTTGTTTTTTGTAATAATATAATATAATAAAATATTTATGATTAAAATAATTTTTATTATCAATTAAAAACATATACTAAAAAATCTGTTTAAAATGACTGTTTGTTAAATTTTATTGTGAAATTATTATTCATTTTTCGTATTTAATTTTGAGTGCTAAGTTAACGTATACTGTTGTATTTGTGAATGTTTTTGTAGCATCATCCCACTAATTTTCCACATCATCTTATCTATAGCAAAAAGTTAAATACTCAATTTGATAGTCGACCAACATCTGCTAGAAAAATATTAGAAGATGCATTCGAGGCTTGGACGGAAACAAATGCTATTGGTGGCCATAAACCATAAGTCAAAGAAAACAAAAAAAATTGCATAAAAAATTGTGTTGTAATCAAATGACTATGGAAATTGAAATATTTTGTTTTATATATTTTTTTATTATGCTGTTAGTATGGAAAACTTCAATGTTAACCTTTATATATTAATATATTCATGTGTTTTCCATATTCTATATTTTATAATTATTTTGTATTTAAAGTTTGTTATTTTTTATCTTTATTTTATAATTTTGTGATGGATTCAACTATTAGATACAAAGAAGTTATTTTGACTATTATTAAACAGGAATTTCCATGGTTAAAATTGGATGAAAGTGAGGGCATAGATGTTAATTCATTGTACCAATATTAATAGTATAATAATATATTCGTTATAATTATTCCTTATTAGCGTATCTTAATTTAATTTTCTTTTTTTAGTGAATCTATTTCCAAAGGAAAATCAGACAATTTATTTAAATAAATTTAATCTTATAATTAGGATTTATTGTATTATAAATACTTTAATTTTTTATTATAAACAACCTTTTGGCTTTTCATTGTACTCCTTTTATATTTTTCTTACCTTTTTTTTTCTTTCTTTCATCTTCTTATTTTTTATTCAAAATAGACAACAACCCTTGGTCTTACATGGAGATTTACCACGGAGAATCAATGTATTCAAGTGATTGAATGCTTTCTTCAGCTAAAAAATTTGCAAGTCAATTACAGCAACATATGCCTCTTCTTTGATATCTCATTTTGTCCCGATCAACTACGATCACACCCAACTCGGATTGATCTCTGTAAATTTGGTGGTGCCAGACAAAAGGGGAAGGAACCGATCTGGGTAAAACAATGGGTGGAAGGGGAGCCGTACCACCTTGGCCAGGACGTGGTTGCCGTGAGCAATTGACTTCATCTTGCCGTGATGCGAGAGCAGCCAGAGATTGAACTCATATTGGCTTGCTTAGGATATCCCCAATTTCGTACATTATCCAAATTTGGTTTGATTTCTTTCTTATGTGATCTTTCATTTTATTCAAAATTTTTCTTGTTTTTTTTTATTTTTAATTTTTTTGTTCTGTATTCTAATAAACCTAACTGTGGCAATGGTTAAATTTTTTATTGGTGTGTTTTACGTGAAAAGTGTATTCTTTCATATATGTGGCATGTTTATGTACATCTTCATTCTTAGTTGTCTCAGATTGAAACTTTTCCAAATGTTATTGCATATCTCGTGTTTGATGAAATGTTACATGTTATTTGGAATAATCTGTTAACTCTATAATATAAGATTCCAACGAATAGTGATTAATCTCTGGTTATAGGCTTCAGAACTGAATTGCTTTATGGCATTATTGTGATTTGGAGATCATAAAAAGAGACTATGTTCAACTCAAACATATATATATATATATATATATATATATATATATATATATATATATATATATATATATATATATATAAACTGATATATGGATAGGCAGATAGATAGATGGGTAGATGTGCTTTTTGATCTAGTGATTTTGTCAGTGTTTCTGATATTTGAAACTGCTCCAGTTTATAAATTTTCCTTTTCTTGGGTATTTTTAGATTCTATTTGTCAAAGCAGGTAGAGCATGAATCATACCTTCATATATCGACATAGATATAGTGGCTATGCAGGATAGACATTGACCAATAAATTACTTGTCATGTCATCAATATTTTTTTAGGAAGAAAGATTGTTTATGTGATGATGTATTTTCTCCACATTAAATTAAAAGGTGTTTAATGTTTTCAAATGGTTGCTGAAAATGCATGCTATACTGTAATATAGATTGATAGAACATCTATACTAGGTATAATAAAGGTGCTCCCTAATGCTTTCATGTTGTCACTGTTTATAATGTAGATAGTTGGACACTTTAAAAAATTGTGGTGCTCTTTTTTACTTGTTTTTGTAGATATATGGTATAATTAATGTTTAAAAAATTATTGTTCTCTACGCGATACATATCCACTTATTTATATATATTTATTTATATATATTTATATCTATATCTATCTATTATTGTATTTTATAAATGTGGCTATGTTTGTCTATGTCAGTTAGGACTTAGTTTTTGGAGATGGAAATAAAGGCATATAATTTGTTAAATATATTTAGTTATATCTGTGTTGTACCAACTGCTATCTATTTAGATGGTGATATAGATAAATAGATAAATAGATAGATATAGGGATAGATAGAGAGATAGATAGATGGATAGATGTGGTCTCTGATTTACTGATATTCTCAATGTTTCTGATAAATGAAACTCTGCCACTTTATGGGTTTTCCTTTTCTTGGGATTTTTAGATTTTATGTGTCAAATCAGGTAGAGCATGTGTCATACTTTTATACATAGGCACAGAGATAGTGTCTATAGAGAATAGATGTTGACCAAGGAGTTATTTGTTATGTCAAAGATATTGTTTTGGGAAAGAAAGTTGTATCCCTGACTATGTACTTTATGAATGCTATAGTATGACTTGAATTGTTAGAACATGTATATACTAGGTATAATAAATGTGCTTTCTAATATAGTCATGTTGTCCCTGTTCATGATGTGAGAAGTTGGGGACTTTGAATATTTGTAATTATTTTTGTTTGTTTTTGTTTTTTTAGTCTTGTTTTTATAGATATATGGTACAACTCTTGTTTAAAAAATTAATGTTCTGTACTCTATACATATCTACTTGGTTATTAATTATATCTACATATACCTATTATTGTATTTTATATTTTATATTTGTAGCTATGTCTATGTTATCATTTAGGACTTACTTTTTATTGATGCAAGTAAACTAATGTAATTTATTAATTATATTTAGTTATGACTATGTAATAGGCTATGCTCCTTTGCTATTTTCCAATAGCTACTTAAAAAATATTAATTTTTTTCCTTTTACTGAATTATAGAGTTTATATAGAGTTGATTAAGTGGTGAAATGATTGATTCACACTATAACAAAGCTTTCTAACGTTAGGATTTTTGCCAGTAAAGAATTTCATAAAAATAGTCGCGTTGTAGATATAGTCTCTAAACTGACAGAAATCCCTTCGTACAAACGTTTTGGTTGTCACAAGTAACAAACCCCTTAAAAATTGTTAACCGAGTATTTAAACCTCGGGTCGTCTTCTCAAGAAATTGCAGGGAGGTATGTTCTTATTATTGGTTATGAGTTGTAAGTTGGGGTTTAGGAGGTAAGAAGGGAATATGTTGAATGACAAATAAAATAAAATAAAATAATAACAATAAAATCTCTTGGCAAGGTATAAAGAAATTGGAAGTCCAGACCGAATTATCCTTATCAATGATAATAAAAATTGAATCTTAATTTCACTTAGTTAACCCTTACTTAAAGCAGAGGAAAGTTAAGTGACTAATTAGTTTGATCTTCGAATCTGAGTTAATTCCTAAGAAAAGATTGGGATTTGAAGTTCAATTCAATTAGAGGAGATAACAATTATCAATTATGCTGTTGAGTTGGATAACTTCCTGAGTTACTGATTTCTTAACCAAAACCAAAAGGAAAGGAAATTGAAGCTGCTGGAATAAAAATGCCTTTAGATGGGAAGCAATAATCATGTAACTAAAAGAAAGCAATATTAAACTGAAATACCTCAAATAACATTAATTTAAAAGAGTAATCTGTAACATGGAAGAGTTCATAAATTAAATTGGGATAAATAAAAATAAAGAACCTGGGATCGAGAGTCACTCTTAAAACTAAGAGAAGTCCTAAATCCTAATCCAAAGAGAGAGAGAGGAGAGAGCCTCTCTCTCTAAAACTACATCTAAAACATGAAAAGAGAATTATGAAAAGCATGATGAGTCTCTGCCAGTTCCCTGACTTTAATCTGTGTTTCTGGGTCGAAAACTGGGTTGAAATGCGACCCAAAATCTCTGCCAGCGACTTTTGTAATTCTGCAAATCGCGCATGTCACGCGTTTGTGTCGTCCACGCGACCACGTCACTCAGCATTTTTCGTATCACGCGTCCGCATCGTCCACGCATTCGCGTCGTATATGCAGCTTCCAATCCGCGCGGTCGCGTCAGGCACGTGATCGCGTTACTCCGATTTCTTCCATTTCACGCGGTCGCGTGAGCCATGCGACCGCGTGACTTCTCGCTGGTCACCTCCTCGATTCCTTGTGTTCCTTCCATTTTTGCACACTTCCTCTTCATCCTCTAATCCATTCCTGCCCTATGAAGCCTGAAACACTTAACACACAGATCAAGGCATCGAATAGTAATAAGAAAGAATTAAGATTAGCTAAATTAAGACCAAAGAAGCATGTTTTCAATCATGTAATAATTTTAGGAAGGAAATATAAATACATGCTAAATACATGAATAAGTGGGTAAAGATCATGATAAAACCACACAATTAAACACATTGTAAACCTTAAAATAGTGGTTTATCAACCTCCCCACACTTAAACATTAGCATGTCCTCATGCTAAACTCAAGGAGACCAAATAAATGAGTAGGGAAAGGCAAGATTCATGCAATGCAATCTATGAATGTGAATGCAACTACATGCAAAGATGATTCTACCTTCTTGGTGAAAAAGCAAATAATTCTTTCAAGAACAAGTATGAACTGGATTTCACTAATTCAAATCACAAAATACAATACAAATAACTTGCAAGAAAAAGATAGCTCATGAAAGCAGGGAACATAGAATTGAGCACTGAACCCTTACTGGTAGTGTATATCATTATAACTCTCAAGTGTCTAGGTTCAATTCTCTCAATTCTCTACTAATCTTGCTTTCTATAGCTTGCTCTTCATCTAACAATCAACAAAATTTTAATTCACCAATACACAAATCAATAGGTCTTTCAAGGGTTGTAATGGGGTTAGGGTCAAGGTAGGATTGTATTTGGCCAAGTGGACTAAAATTTGAATCCTTAATTAACATAAACTTTCCACCTAACTTAAGACAATCCATTTAAAAAATACAAAATCTAACTTGCTATTAACTGTATTTACTACATATTTATGCATTCTAAGTTTTGAGTATAGCTCATATGCATTGATCTCACTATTTATTTTGGGGCATTTTGTCCCCTTTTCTTATTTGCTTTTTTTTCTTTTCTTTTTCACCTTTTTTTTCAATGCATATGATTAAAGTATTGAATGCAATAACATGTGCTCAACCATTATTTTGCACATTTTCACTAAAATATACAGCACCCAATTATTCAAACCAAATATTTCCAAACCCAACTTCCCCACTGATGCAGCAAAATGAATTAAAAAATTATGAAAATATGTACGTTGCAAGTATAGTTCTTAACTCACCGGAAATCCACTTATCAATTTAAAAATATGTCACAGAAATTCAAATTTTAAATACTAGGACTATGAATCCCAGGTCGTCTCCCAACGAGTTGCAAAAAAGTGTGCTATTTTATTAATCAGATGTTTTCAAAAAGGTTTGAGTTGAATGACAGGAAATTAAATTGATGAATTTGAACAATGTAAATAAAAGCCTTGACTGGGAGTTGATTAGTTGGAGTCCCTATTATAGTTGGAATGCTCTCAAGATTAATTGATAATTAAAGATTATTCTGTTTGGTTATCCTTTACTAGGCAAAGGAAAGTCAAACACGTTGGAATGCTACGTCTGTTCACAAATTGCAACCCACTTAATTAAAAGGGATTGGTGTTAGTGACTAGAAGGCAATCCAACAGTAAACCCAATTACAATCTTTCTTTCAAGCCTTCCAACTCAATTGGTTCCTTTCAATTAACTCCCCATCAAGTTAGGGAACTACTCACTCATTGTAAATAATAAATCCATAACATATGAAAGGGAATCAAAAGAAGACATGATTATTGGAAGGTAAAATGGATTAAAATGAAAGAAACAATTCTTGTATTAAATAATCATAAAAGTATTCCAATGACAAAATTGAACAAGGCAAAGAATATGGAAGAAATAAACCTAGTTAAGAGAACAAACTAGAATGACGAAATCTTGATGAGAAAATAACTCTTCTCAATATCCCAATGCAAAAGTAGTAGAAATATAATATCCTAAAAGTATTAATTGTGTAGAGAGAAAACCTAGAGGAGGAGTAAAAACTAGATCTAAAAACTTAAAACTGTGTAGCATGAATGTTCTCCTTCATTTCTGCATGTTCTCTGGCTCTAGTCTGCTGTTCTGGGCCGAGAACTGGGTCAAAACAGGGCCCAAAACTGCTCCCAGCAAAATATGCAGATTATGCAGATCGTGCATGTCACGCAATCGCGTCATCCACGCGGACGCGTCATTTGCATTTTTCCGTGCCACGCGTTCGCGTCGTCCACGCCTCTGCGTCACTTGTGCTTTTCCTTGCTGCGCGGTCGCATGAGCCATGCAGCTGCGTCACTGCGATTTCTCCTCTTCCGCGCGAACGCGTGAGCCATATGGCCGCGTCACTTCTCGCTGGTTGTCTCCTCAATTTCTTGTGTTTCTTCCATTGTTGCTGGCTTCCCTTCCAATCTCCAACTCATCCATGCCCTATAAAGCCTGAAACACTTAACACACAGATCACGGTATCGAATGGGATAAAGGAGAACTAAAATGCATAATAAAAAGTCTCTAGGTAGCAGTTTTCAACCATGTAATAATTCCAGGAAGGAAATATAAATGCATGCTAAATTAATGAATAAGTGGGTAAGGATCATGATAAAACCACATAATTATACACAATGTAAACCATAAAATAGTGGTTTATCAACCTCCCCATACTTAAACATTAGCATGCCCTCATGCTTAATTGAAGGAGATAAGACAAATGAGTATGAACATGTAGAAATTCATGCAATGCAATACAACTTATATATATAGACAAATGCAACTATATGATTCTTGCCCACTTGATCAAAAGTAAACAAGCTCTTCAAAACAATTACAAATCAAATTCCATTAATTCTATCACTATACTGTAAAACAGATAAAAGTGCAAGAAGATAACTCGTGAAAGCAGGGAACATAAAAATTTAAGTATAGAACCCTCACTGATGATGTATGTACGCTCTAATCTCTCTAGTGTATAGGGTGATCACTCTATCCTTCTCTAATCATGCTTTCTAATTTTTGTTTTTCTCCTAACCAATCAACAACAGTTAATATGCTAATGCAAACATCATGAGGTCTTTTTAAGGTTGTAATGGGGCCAAGGTAAGGATAGGGATATATATATATATGGTTAAGTGAGCTTATAAATTGAATCTTTAATTAACCTAGCTTTAACCCAACCTATATATTTTATACAACTTTAGAATTCATACCTAGCTACCCAGAATTCCTTTTTACCTTCCATACTCATGTATCAAATATTTTATTTTATTTTATTTTATTGTGTGCATTGATCCTTGAATTTTTAATTTCACATTGGGGTAATTTTGTCCCCTTATTCATTAAACATAGCTTATCAATGCACATAGATTTGTAATTCTTATAGCTTCACATGAGTAGGTACCCAAATTCCCATTATATTATCATGATACATTCCCTTTATAATTTTTGTTCCCACATATTCCCATACTTAACTAGCATACACAATTCTATCTTAAGCTAACCAAAGATTCAATTTGGGATATACAGTTGTTTTTCTGCTTAAGGCTAGTAATGTGGTAAAATACAGAACAAATGGGATTTTAAGGCTCAAAGTGGTTAACAAAGGTAATTAAAAAGGGTAGGCTTAATTTGGATAAGTGAGTTTAAACAAATAATGGCCTCAATCACATGCAAGCATATAAGCATAATAACTATTGGACATATAGGATGAGACAAAATATAGATTACAATCATAGAGAAGTAAACACACAAGAATAAAATAATCATGGTTAAATAATGTAACCATGCATAAAGGCTCAAATTTTCACAGGTTGTGTGTTCTTTAGCTCAAAAATTATGTTCCAAATACAACTTCAAGCAGATTTATCCTAAAAATTAGGATTAGAATTAGTGAAATTTTGTTCTAAAGATATTTTTTTTAGAAGAAACTTATTGTCTTTTCAATCAAGTAGAACATGCAGGCAACTAACCTATTCTAAGAAAAAGAAAATCTAACTAAAATATCCTAATTTATTGGTGCTAGGGAAGAGAATCTACCTCCGAAAGTCAGGTACTGACCGACCTCCCCACACTTAAGGCTTTTCACCGTCCTCAGTGCCATCTGTCAGGAATAATGGTGGGCTGGTGGCAGTGTCTCCACAGTCGGGGCTGTCAAGGCTCCCTGTGCTGGTGAAGGACGTGGAGTCTGGGGTGGCTGAGCCTCTACAATCTCCTCGAAGCAGCTCCCTGAGGTGTTTGATTCGGCGTTGGTTGCGGCGCTTACGGAGCTTTGCTTTCTTTTCATATTGGTCCAACCGCTTCAGAATCTGATGTAGCAGTTGACTGGTAGATGGTGGAGGAGCTGCAGCATCCTCTGTGGACTGGCTGGTAGTGAAAAGTTGTGGCCTGAGATATTTCCCGTGAGGAACATATTGATCATCCCATGGGAGAATGGCTTTGGTGTCCCCAGCTCTGTAGGATACTTCGGCTGCTGAGATGAGATCAGATACCAATGCGGGAAAAGGTAGGTTGCCCGCGATCTGCACATGTTCCATAGCATTCCGGATATGTCGCGGTAAATTGTGAGGCTGGTCTGTGAGGATACACCATAGTAGAACGGCCATGTCTGCGGTGAAGGAGGACTCATGAGTACTCGGAAAGATGTAATGGGACATGATCTGTGCCCATACGTGAGCCTCTAAGGTAAGAACGGAAGCCGAGATTCCCTTAGGACGGGAACGATGGTATCCGAAGATCCATTTGCTGCCAGGGCGAGCAATAACTCTAAGAACAGCGTCCCAGTCAAAAGTGTATGCCTGGCGCTTGGTTGCGGCTTTCTGAAAAACGTCCAATCCTTCTGGAGCAGGTGGGAGATCTAAGGCTTGCTGTATGGCTTCTTCTGTAATGGGGACTTGCTTCTGGCGTAAATAGATGGACTGCAAAGTCGGCAGGTGATAAACCCCATTTGTAGGGTTTATCTTGTATTGATTTTAGGGGATTTTATCACCTTTTACCCACATTTATTCAATGAAATAGCATGGTTTTGTATATTCTCCTTTAATTGTGCTTAATAGTGAAAACATGCTTTTTAGGACTCAAAATAGATAAATTTAATTCACCTTGATTCCATTAGATGCCTTGATATGATTGTTAAGTGATTTAAGGTTTAGGAGGCAAAGATTGGATCAAGGGAATGAAGAAAGAAAGCATGAAAAGTTGGAGAACTCATGAAGAAATGAAAGAACCGGAAAGCTGTCAAGCCGACCTCTTCGCACTTAAACGACCATAACTTGAGCTACAGAGGTTCAAATGATGCGGTTTTAGTTGGGTTAGAAAGCTAACATCTGGGGCTTCGAAACGATATAAGATTTTCCATGGTTGCTACACGTATGGTGGCGCACACGTGCATAGTACGCGCACGTGCCGTTGCTGCCACCTGGTTCACTTAAAGCAAAACGTGGCCAGCGAATTCTAAAGCTTTGTGGGCCCAATCCAACTCATTTCTGATGCTATTTAAGTCAAGGATTGAAGGGGGAATGAACATACTTTCATGCTTTAGATGTTAGTTACCATTAGTTTAAGTTTAGTTTTAGAAGTAGTTTCTAGAGAGAGAAGCTCTCACTTCTCTCTAGGATTAGGATTAGGATTAGTTCTTAGATCTAGGTTTTAATCTTTGCTTTCTTCCACTTCTATCTCTCAATTCCTTTTTGTTACATTCATTCTTCTTCTATTCTTTTGTTGTAATTTCCTTTATGTTGTTCTTATACTTTGTTGTAGATCTACTTTTGTTCCTTCCATTTTCTTTCAATTCAATTCAAGGTAATTCATAATAATTGTGTTCATTTGCTTTGTTGTTTTTAATTCCTTGCAATTGAGTAGTGTAGATTTACTTTTCTTGCAATTTTACTATGCTTTTTCTTTTATGCCTTCCAAGTGTTTGATGAAATGCTTGGTTGGATTTTAGAGTAGAATTTTATACTCTTGGCTTGGAAAGGTAACTTAGGACCTCTTGAGTTACTAATGTCCAAGTAATTGATGATTGGGATCCATTGACTCTAGTTCTCACTAATTGAATTAGTGGAGAGTTAGGACTTATGGACTAGGATTGATATAACTCATTTGACTTTCCTTTACTACTAGTTAAAGGATGATTTAATGAGATTAATCCTTGCCAATTCTCATATTGTTGTTAGTGATTAGGATAGAGATCCTTGACCACCAACCCTTGCCAAGACCTTTTTAGGCCTTAGTTTACTTTCTTGCCATTTACTTTTCATGCTTCTTATCCAAAACCCCAAAATAACTCAAAAACCAATAACAAGACACTTTATTGTAATTCCTAGGGAGAACGACCTGAGGTTTGAATACTTCAGTTTATAAAATTAGGGGTTTGTTACTTGTGACAAACAATCTTTTGTATGAAAGGATTTTTGATTGGTTTGGAAACTATACTTGCAACGAGAATTCATTTGTGAAATTCTATACCGTCAAAAATCCAATCATCAGCAGGTGGAAGTTGGAGTAGAATTCAATAACCCAAGAGAGATTAACCTGTCGTGGCGGTCTCAGTAAAAATCCCCAATGTCAATGTGCAATTTGTGGCTCAACAGACGCAGAAATATGAGGCGGAAGGATAAGAAGGTGTTCGTTGTTGTAATTTCGAGCTACCAGAATAGGGAACATCTGCTCACAGTAGCGATTTGGGAATCGTGCAGTGTCCTTGGCTGGGAAGGCTCTTTCCTTTTTATCAACCTTGATAATCCTTTTAATTCTCTTTGTTGAGGGCTTGACTGCAGTTGAAGAAGGTTCTACCACTAATGCTCTCTTCGTTCCTTTCCTTGCTGTGGGTTTAGGGGTAGCTTTCTCTTTGCCTTTCTTGGTGGCCATTCTGAAAAAGGGAAGAGAAAGTAAGTTAGATCCAAAGAAACAAAGCAAGGAAGGAGATGGAGTGTGTAATAAACAGTGCACGGTGAAGATGAATGAAATAAACACATGGTCTAGACAACATGTGAAAAGATCAAGAAAGGAGATAGGATAGGTGCACAAAAAGGGAAGTAGATGCAAGATGATTATTGGCATGCCGGTAAGGGCATGAGTAGCATAAATCAAGCATCACTTCGTAACAAATTAACAATTTGTATTGGAAATTAAAATGGATTAATAAAATAGTAAAGGGGTTTTGTGAAAAACATGCATGGAGTAGTAGAATAGGATAATGTAGAAAAGTGCATGATGCCATATGGGCCTTTTCATAAACACATAGCATGCATGGTAAATAAGGCATAGAAAGTATTAAAGTAAACATGCAAGCAATCCTTTTTTGAGAATAAGATATAAGTGCCAAACAAATTACAATAATCCACAAGCAAATAATGAGGAATGATGGCTCAAATAAATATGCTAGCACCATGTAAAAAGGAAATAAGAAGAAAGAAAATAATGATAAAGAAAAGAAAAAGAAAAGAAAAGAAAATAACATCTAAAATAAGAATAATGATAAAAATGGAAGAAGGGAAGAAAGAAAAGAAAACCTTGTTAATGGAGGTGAGAAAAAGAGAGAGTGAAGGGTGAGGTAGAAGGGAGAAGGGAGAAGGGGAAATAAGGAGGGAAAAGAAAAATTAGGATTTGGAGGAGAGAAAGATAAGATAATTTGGCAGTTTTGGTGGAGCTGTGCGGCGCAAACGACGCGGCCGCGTGGGGCACGCGTTCACGTGATTGCGCTGTAAGGTAGGTGATGCGGTCGCGTCAGTCACGCGGTCGCGTGACCCATATTGTGCTTTTAGCGTGAGTAAAGCCTCGCGGCTGCACAACTCTCTTTTCAAGTAGATAAATTTGCCAAAATTGGGGTGACGCGATCGCGTGGGGCATGCGATCGCGTGAGTGGGCTTTTTAGAGGAATGTGACGCGGTCGCGTGGGTCACGCGGTCGCGTGGGTCACGCGGCCGCGTGGGTAGAATTGTGCATTCAGCACCAATCCAGCACCACTCTAGCACAATAATTGGTTGTGCACCCTTTTACGTCGAAATCCAGGGCATGCGGTCGCGTGGGGCATGCGATCGCGTGGAAGGCTAGGAATCCCATGTGATGCGAACGTGTCAGTGACGCGGTCGCGTGGGTGACGCGGTCGCGTGGGTGACTGGTAGCGCAAAATTGTGATCAATGCTTTTCACAACTCAATTAATCCCCGGTGATGAAACCAAAAACTTGGTGTTCAATACCATGGCATAAACACAACTTCGCACAACTAACCAGCAAGTGTACTGGGTTGTCCAAGTAATAAACCTTACGCGAGTAAGGGTCGATCCCACAGAGATTGTTGGTATGAAGCAAGCTATGGTCACCTTGTAAATCTTAGTCAGGCAAACTCAAATGGATATGAATGATATACAAATAAAACATAAAGATAAAGATAGAGATACTTATGTAATTCATTGGTGGGAATTTCAGATAAGCGTATGGAGATGCTGTGTTCCTTCCGTCTCTCTGCTTTCCTACTGTCTTCATCCAATCCTTCTTACTCCTTTCCATGGCAAGCTTATGCAAGGGTTTCACCATTGTCAGTGGCTACCTCCCATCCTCTCAGTGGAAATGTTCAACGCATCCTGTCACGGCACGGCTATCCATCTGTCGGTTCTCAATCAGGCCGGAATAGAATCCAGTGATTCTTTTGCGTCTGTCACTAACGCCCCGCCTTCAGGAGTTTGAAGCACGTCACAGTCATTCAATCATTGAATCCTACTCAGAATACCACAGACAAGGTTAGACCTTCCGGATTCTCTTGAATGCCGCCATCAGTTCTAGCCTATACCACGAAGACTCTGATCTCACGGAATGGCTGTCTCGGTTGTCAGGTGAGCGCTCGGTTGTCAGGCGATCAACCATGCATCGTGTATCAGGAATCCAAGAGATATTCACCCAATCTAAGGTAGAACGGAGGTGGTTGTCAGTCACACATTCATAGGTGAGAATGATGATGAGTGTCACGGATCATCACATTCATCAAGTTGAAGAACAAGTGATATCTTAGAACAAGAACAAGCGGAATTGAATAGAAGAACAATAGTAATTGCATTAATACTCGAGGTACAGCAGAGCTCCACACCTTAATCTATGGTGTGTAGAAACTCCACCGTTGAAAATACATAAGAACAAGGTCTAGGCATGGCCGAATGGCCAGCCTCCCAAAGAGGGTTCAATCATAAAAACATGATCAAAAGCTCTAAATACAATAGTAAAAGGTCCTACTTATAGAGAACTAGTAGCCCTAGGGTTTACAGAGATGAGTAAATGACATAAAAATCCACTTCCAGGCCCACTTGGTGTGTGCTTGGGCTGAGCATTGAAGCATTTTCGTGTAGAGACTCTTCTTGGAGTTAAACGCCAGCTTTTGTGCCAGTTTGGGCGTTTAACTCCCATCCTTGTGCCAGTTCCGGCGTTTAACGCTGGAAATTCTGAGGGTGACTTTGAACGCCAGTTTGGGCCATCAAATCTTGGGCAAAGTATGGACTATCATATATTTCTGGAAAGCCCAGGATGTCTACTTTCCAACGCCGTTGAGAGAGCGCCAATTGGGCTTCTGTAGCTCCAGAAAATCCACTTCGAGTGTAGGGGGGTCAGAATCCAACAGCATCTGCAGTCCTTTTTAGTCTCTGAATCAGATTTTTGCTCAGGTCCCTCAATTTCCGCCAGAAAATACCTGAAATCACAGAAAAACACACAAACTCATAGTAAAGTCCAGAAAAGTGAATTTTAACTAAAAACGAATAAAAATATACTAAAAACTAACTAGATCATACTAAAAACAATGCCAAAAAGCGTACAAATTATCCGCTCATCACAACACCAAACTTAAATTGTTGCTTGTCCTCAAGCAACTAAAAATCAAATAAGATAAGAAGAAGAGAATATGCAATGAATTCCAAAAACATCTATGAAGATCAGTATTAATTAAATGAGCGGGACTTTTAGCTTTTTGCCTCTGAATAGTTTTGGCATCTCATTCTATCCTTTGAAATTCAGAATGATTGGCTTCTTTAGGAACTCAGAATCCAGATAGTGTCATTGATTCTTCTAGTTAAGTATGATGATTCTTGAACACAGCTATTTATTGAGTCTTGGCCGTGGCCCAAAGCACTCTGTCTTCCAGTATTACCACCGGATACATACATGCCACAGACACATAATTGGGTGAACCTTTTCAGATTGTGACTCAGCTTTGCTAGAGTCCCCAATTAGAGGTGTCCAAGGTTCTTAAGCACACTCTTTTTGCCTTGGATCACAACTTTATTTCTTTCTTTTTCTTTTTCTCTCTTTTTTTCGAAATTTTTTTTTGTATTCACTGCTTTTCCTTGCTTTAAGAATCATTTTTATGATTTTTCAGATCCTCGGTAACATTTCTCCTTTTTCATCATTCTTTCAAGAGCCAACATTCATGAACCACAAATTCAAAAGAAATATGCACTGTTTAAGCATACATTCAGAAAACAAAAGTATTGCCACCACATCAAAATAATTAAACTGTTATAAAATTCAAAATTCATGCAATTCTTTTCTTTTTCAATTAAGAACATTTTTTTATTCAAGAAAGGTGATGGATTCATAGGACATTCATAACTTTAAGGCATAGACAATAAGACACTAATGATCACAAGACACAAACATAGATAAACACAAGCATAATTTTCGAAAAACAGGAAAATAAAGAACAAGGAAATTAAAGAACGGGTCCACCTTAGTGATGGTGGCTTGTTCTTCCTCTTGAAGATCCTATGGAGTGCTTGAGCTCCTCAATTTCTCTTCCTTGTCTTTGTTGCTCCTCTCTCATGATTCTTTGATCTTCTCTAATTTCATGGAGGAGAATGGAATGTTCTTGGTGCTCCACCCTTAGTTGTCCCATGTTGGAACTCAATTCTCCTAGGGAGGTGTTTAGTTGCTCCCAATAGTTTTGTGGAGGAGAGTGCATCCCTTGAGGCATCTCAGGGATCTCATGATGAGAGGGGTCTCTTGTTTGCTCCATCCTTTTCTTAGTGATAGGCTTGTCCTCATCAATGGGTATGTCTCCCTCTATGTCAACTCCAACCGAATAACAGAGGTGACAAATGAGATGAGGAAAGGCTAACCTTGCCAAGGTAGAGGACTTGTCCGCCACCTTATAGAGTTCTTGGGATATCACCTCATGAACTTCCATTTCTTCTCCAATCATGATGCTATGAATCATGATAGCCCGGTCTATAGTAACTTCGGACCAGTTGCTAGTGGGAATGATTGAGCGTTGGATAAACTCCAACCATCCTCTAGCCACGGGTTTGAGGTCATGCCTTCTCAATTGAACCGGCTTCCCTCTTGAATCTCTCTTCCATTGGGCGCCCTCTTCACATATGACTGTGAGGACTTGGTCCAACCTTTGATCAAAGTTGACCTTTCTAGTGTAAGGATGTTCATCTCCTTGCATCATGGGCAAGTTGAATGCCAACCTTACATTTTCTGGACTAAAAACCAAGTATTTCCCCCGAACCATAGTAAGCCAATTCTTTGGATCCGGGTTCACACTTTGATCATGGTTCTTGGTGATCCATGCATTGGCATAGAACTCTTGAACCATTAAGATTCCGACTTGTTGAATGGGGTTGGTAAGAACGTCCCAACCTCTTCTTCGGATCTCATGTCGGATCTCCGGATATTCACTCTTTTTGAGTGAAAAAGGGACCTCGGGGATCACCTTCTTCAAGGCCACAACTTCATAGAAGTGGTCTTGATGCACCCTTGAGATGAATCTCTCCATCTCCCACGACTCGGAGGTGGAAGCTTTTGCCTTCCCTTTCCTCTTTCTAGAGGTTTCTCCGGCCTTGGATGCCATAAATGGTTATGGAAAAACAAAAAGCAATGCTTTTACCACACCAAACTTAAAAGGTTTGCTCGTCCTCGAGCAAAAGAAGAAAGAAGAGAGTAGAAGAAGAAGAAATGAGAAAGAAGGGAATGGCTTTGTGTTCGGCCAAGGGGAGAGAAGTAGTGTTTAGGTTGTGTGAAAATGAAGGGGTGAAGATGGGTTTATATAGAAGTGGGGGAGGGTGATGTTTCGGTCATGTTTGGGAGGGTTTGGGTGGGAAAGTGGTTTGAATTTGAATGGTGAGGTAGGTGGGGTTTTATGAAGGATGGATGTGAGTGGTGAAGAGAAAGATGGGATTTGATAGGTGAAGGGTTTTTGGGGAAGAGGAGTTGAGGTGATTGGTGAATGGGTGAAGAAGAGAGAGAGTGGTGGGGTAGGTGGGGATCCTGTGGGGTCCACAGATCCTGAGGTGTCAAGGAAAAGTCATCCCTGCACCAAATGGCATGCAAAAATGCGTTTTGAGCCAATTCTGGCGTTAAACGCCGGGCTGGTGCCCATTTCTGGCGTTTAACGCCAAGTACTTGCCCTTTTCTGGCGTTTAACGCCAGTCTGGTGCCCCTTTCTGGCGTTAAACGCCCAGAATGGTGCCAGACTGGGCGTTAAACGCCCATCTGCTAGCCTCACTGGCGTTTAAACGCCAGTGGGTTCTTCCTCCAGGGTGTGCTATTTTTCTTTCTATTTTTCATTCTGTTTTTTCTTTTTCCATTGATTTTGTGACTTCTCATGATCATCAACCTACAAAAAAAACATAAAATAACAAAAGAGAATAGATAAAATATAACATTGGGTTGCCTCCCAACAAGCGCTTCTTTAATGTCAGTAGCTTGACAGTGGGCTCTCATGGAGCCTCACAGGTGCTCAGAGCAATGTTGGAACCTCCCAACACCAAACTTAGAGTTTGAATGTGGGGGTTCAACACCAAATTTAGAAGTTGGTTGTGGCCTCCCAACACCAAACTTAGAGTTTGACTGTGGGGGCTCTGTTTGGCTCTGTTTTGAGAGAAACTCTTCATACTTCCTCTCCATGATGACAGAGGGATATCCTTGAGCCTTAAACACCAAGGATTCTTCATTCACTTGAATGATCAATTCTCCTCTATCAACATCAATCACAGCCTTTGCTGTGGCTAGGAAGGGTCTGCCAAGGATGATGGATTCATCCATGCACTTCCCAGTCTCTAGGATTATGAAATCAGCAGGGATGTAATGGTCTTCAACTTTTACCAGAACATCCTCCACAAGTCCATAAGCTTGTTTTCTTGAGTTGTCTGCCATCTCTAGTGAGATTTTTGCAGCTTGCACCTCAAAGATCCCTAGCTTCTCCATTACAGAGAGAGGCATGAGGTTTACACTTGACCCTAGGTCACACAAGGCCTTCTTGAAGGTCATGGTGCCTATGGTACAAGGTATTGAAAACTTCCCAGGATCCTGTCTCTTTTGAGGTAATTTTTGCCTAGACAAGTCATCCAGTTCTTTGGTGAGCAAAGGGGGTTCATCATCCCAAGTCTCATTTCCAAATAACTTGTCATTTAGCTTCATAATTGCTCCAAGGTATTTAGCAACTTGCTCTTCAGTGACATACTCATCCTCTTCAGAGGAAGAATACTCATCAGAGCTCATGAATGGCAGAAGTAAGTTCAATGGAATCTCTATGGTCTCATTTTGAGCCTCAGATTCCCATGGTTCCTCATTGGGGAACTCATTGGAAGTCAGTGGACGTCCATTGAGGTCTTCCTCAGTGGCGTTCACTGCCTCTTCCTCCTCTCCTAATTCGGCCATGTTGATGGCTTTGCACTCTCCTTTTGGATTTTCTTCTGTATTGCTTGGAAGAGTACTAGGAGGGAGTTCAGTAATTTTCTTGCTCAGCTGACCCACTTGTGCCTCCAAGTTTCTAATGGAGGACCTTGTTTCATTCATGAAACTTTGAGTGGTTTTGATTAGATCAGAGACCATGGTTGCTAAGTCAGAGATGTTCTGCTTAGAACTCTCTGTCTGTTGCTGAGAAGATGATGGAAAAGGCTTGCTATTGCTAAACCTGTTTCTTCCACCATTATTGTTATTGAAACCTTGTTGAGGTCTTTGTTGATCCTTCCATGAGAGATTTGGATGATTTCTCCATGAAGGATTATAAGTGTTTCCATAGGGTTCTCCCATGTAATTCACCTCTTCCATTGAAGGGTTCTCAGGATCATAAGCTTCTTCTTCAGATGAAGCTTCCTTAGTACTACCTGGTGCATTTTGCATTCCAGACAGACTTTGAGAAATCATATTGACTTGCTGAGTCAATATTTTGTTCTGAGCCAGTATGGCATTCAGAGTGTCAATCTCAAGAACTCCTTTCTTCTGATTAGTCCCATTATTCACAGGATTCCTTTCAGAAGTGTACATGAATTGGTTATTTGCAACCATTTCAATCAGCTCTTGAGCTTCTGTAGGCGTCTTCTTCAGATGAAAAGATCCTCCAGCAGAGCTATCCAAAGACATCTTGGATAGTTCAGAGAGACCATCATAGAAAATTCCTATGATGCTCCATTCAGAAAGCATATCAGTGGGACACTTTCTGATTAATTGTTTATATCTTTCCCAAGCTTCATAGAGGGATTCTCCTTCCTTCTGTCTGAAGGTTTGGACTTCCACTCTAAGCTTACTCAATTTTTGAGGTGGAAAGAACTTTGCCAAGAAGGCATTGACTAGCTTTTCCCAGGAGTTCAGGCTTTCTTTAGGTTGTGAGTCCAACCATGTCCTAGCTCTGTCTCTTACAGCAAAAGGGAATAGCATAAGTCTGTAGACCTCAGGGTCAACCCCATTAGTCTTGACAGTGTCACAGATTTGCAAGAATTCAGCTAAGAACTGATGAGGATCTTCCAATGGAAGTCCATGGAACTTGCAATTCTGTTGCATTAGAGAAACTAATTGAGGCTTAAGCTCAAAGTTGTTTGCTCCAATGGCAGGGATAGAGATGCTTCTCCCATAGAAGTCGGGAGTAGGTGCAGTAAAGTCACCCAGCATCTTCCTTGCATTGTTGGCATTGTTGTTGTTTTCGGCTGCCATGGGTTCTTCTTCTTTGAGTATTTCTGTTAGGTCCTCTACAGAGAGTTGTGCCTTGGCCTCTCTTAGCTTTCGCTTCAAGGTCCTTTCAGGTTCAGGATCAGCCTCAACAAGAATGCTTTTGTCCTTGCTCCTGCTCATAAGAAAGAGAAGAGAACAAGAAAATGTGGAATCCTCTATGTCACAGTATAGAGATTCCTTGAGGTGTCAGAGGAAAAGAAAATTATAAGGCAGAAGTAGAAAATTCGAACTTATCAAAGAAGATGGAGTTCGAATTTTGCATCAAGGAATAGTGTTGGTCCATAAATAGAAGGATGTGAGAAGAAGGGAAGTAATTTTCGAAAATTAAGTGAAAGATTTTGAAAACATTTTGAAAAATACTAATTGATTTTCGAAAACCAATGGTGGAAAAGAAATCAAGTGATTTTTGAAAAAGATTTTGAAATTAGAAATCAAAAAGATTTGATTGAAAACTATTTTTGAAAAAGATGTGATTAAAAAGATATGATTGGTTTTAAAAAGATGTGATTGAGAAGACATGATTTGAAAAACATTTTAAAAAGATTTGATTTTAAAAATTAATGACTTGGCTATCAAGAAAAGATATGATTCAAACATTAAACCTTTCTCAACAGAAAAGGCAACATACTTGAAATGTTGAATCAAATCATTAATTGATAGCAAGTATTTTTGAAATTAGAAAGAAATTGATTTTGAAAACACTTGATTGAAAAGATTTGATTTGAAAAAGATTTGATTTTGAAAAATTTTGAAAACTTGAAAAAAATTGGCATTAAAAACAGAATCTTCCCTCTTGTGCCATCCTGGCGTTAAACGCCCAGAATGGTGCACATTCTGGCGTTTAACGCCCAAAACTTTACCCTTTTGGGCGTTAAACGCCCAGCCAGGCACCCTGGCTGGCGTTTAAACGCCAGTCTGTCTTCCTCACTGGGCGTTTTGAACGCCCAGCTTTTTCTGTGCAATTCCTCTGCTGAATGTTCTGAATCTTCAATTCTCTGTATTATTGACTTGAAAAGACACAAATTAAAAATTTTTTTTTTGGATTTTTAATAATGAGGAATAATCAAAATGCAACTAAAATCAAATAAACAATGCATGCAAGACACCAAACTTAGCAGTTTGTATGCTACTGACACTAATGAGAATGCATATGAGACACAAAACATTCAAGTCAAGAGAAATTAAAGATCAGAATAATGAAATCATCAAGAACATCTTGAAGATCACTTAAGACATATGCATGAATGCAATAAAAACGAAAACATGCAATTGACACCAAACTTAGTATGAGACACTAGACTCAACAAGAAACATAAAATATTTTTGGATTTTATGATTTTGTACTTTTTTTTTGTGCTTTTTTGAAAATTAAGTGGAAAAAGAAAATAAAGGTATCAAAATTCTTAATGAGAATTCCAGGAATCATGCAATGTTTAGTCTAAGACTTCGGTCCAGGAATTAGACATGGCTTCACAGCCAGCCAAGCTTTCAAAGAAAGCTTCGGTCCAAAACACTAGACATGGCCAATGGCCAGCCAAGCCTTAGCAGCTCACTGCTCCAACAGCAAGATTGATAGAAATCAACAAGCTCTTGTGATGATAAGTTGAAACCTTGGTCCAATGAAATTAGACATGGCTTCACAGCCAGCCAGATTTCAACAGATCATCATGAAACTCTAGAATTCATTCTTAAGAACTCTGAAGAAAAAAAATACCTAATCTAAGCAACAAGATGAACCGTCAGTTGTCCATACTCGAACAATCCCCGGCAACGGCGCCAAAAACTTGGTAGCGCGAAATTGTGATCAATGCTTTTCACAACTCAATTAATCCCCGGTGATGAAACCAAAAACTTGGTGTTCAATACCATGGCATAAACACAACTTCGCACAACTAACCAGCAAGTGTACTGGGTCATCCAAGTAATAAACCTTACTCGAGTAAGGGTCGATCCCACAGAGATTGTTGGTATGAAGCAAGCTATGGTCACCTTGTAAATCTTAGTCAGGCAAACTCAAATGGATATGAATGATATACGAATAAAACATAAAGATAAAGATAGAGATACTTATGTAATTCATTGGTGGGAATTTCAGATAAGCGTATGGAGATGCTGTGTTCCTTCAGTCTCTCTGCTTTCCTACTGTCTTCATCCAATCCTTCTTACTCCTTTCCATGGCAAGCTTATGCAAGGGTTTCACCGTTGTCAGTGGCTACCTCCCATCCTCTCAGTGGAAATGTTCAACGCACCCTGTCATGGCACGGCTATCCATCTGTCGGTTCTCAATCAGACCGGAATAGAATCCAGTGATTCTTTTGCGTCTGTCACTAACGCCCCGCCTTCAGGAGTTTGAAGCACGTCACAGTCATTCAATCATTGAATCCTACTCAGAATACCACAGACAAGGTTAGACCTTCCGGATTCTCTTGAATGCCACCATCAGTTCTAGCCTATACCACGAAGACTCTGATCTCACGGAATGGCTGGCTCGGTTGTCAGGCGAGCGCTCGGTTGTCAGGCGATCAACCATGCATCGTGTATCAGGAATCCAAGAGATATTCACCCAATCTAAGGTAGAACGGAGGCGGTTGTCAGTCACACATTCATAGGTGAGAATGATGATGAGTGTCACGGATCATCACATTCATCAAGTTGAAGAACAAGTGATATCTTAGAACAAGAACAAGCGGAATTGAATAGAAGAACAATAGTAATTGCATTAATACTCGAGGTACAGGAAAGCTCCACACCTTAATCTATGGTGTGTAGAAACTCCACCGTTGAAAATACATAAGAACAAGGTCTAGGCATGGCCGAATGGCCAGCCTCCCAAAGAGGGTTCAATCATAAAAACATGATCAAAAGCTCTAAATACAATAGTAAAAGGTCCTACTTATAGAGAACTAGTAGCCTAGGGTTTACAGAGATGAGTAAATGACATAAAAATCCACTTCTGGGCCCACTTGGTTTGTGCTTAGGCTGAGCATTGAAGCATTTTCGTGTAGAGACTCTTCTTGGAGTTAAACGCCAGCGTTTGTGCCAGTTTGGGCGTTTAACTCCCATCCTTGTGCCAGTTCCGGCGTTTAACGCTGGAAATTCTGAGGGTGACATTGAACGCCGGTTTGGGCCATCAAATCTTGGGCAAAGTTTGGACTATCATATATTGCTGGAAAGCCCAGTATGTCTACTTTCCAACGCCGTTGAGAGCGCGCCAATTGGGCTTCTGTAGCTCCAGAAAATCCACTTCGAGTGCAGGGAGGTCAGAATCCAACAGCATCTGCAGTCCTTTTTAGTCTCTGAATCAGATTTTTGCTCAGGTCCCTCAATTTCAGCCAGAAAATACCTGAAATCACAGAAAAACACACAAACACATAGTAAAGTCCAGAAAAGTGAATTTTAACTAAAAACTAATAAAAATATACTAAAAACTAACTAGATCATACTAAAAACATACTAAAAACAATGCCAAAAAGCGTACAAATTATCCGCTCATCAGTGACGCGGTTGCGTGGGATGATTTGTGCCATTGGCACGCCTCCAGCCACGCTCCGGCGTGACTCTCTGTATGCTTTTTTATTTTCTCACCTCTTCCTGCGACGCGAACGCGTCGCTGATGCGGTCGCATCTCGCAGCTCTCTTTTTTATATATAAAATGCGAATGCAGATGCATGAAGGTGCTAATAAAGAGAAGAGTTATTGACTAGGAAAAACTAAAGATAGCAAGAAAAGAATGATCATACCATGGTGGGTTGTCTCCTACCTAGCACTTTGCTTTAACATCCGTAAGTTGGACGCTCCAGTAGCTCAATCTTCTGGCCTGTGGGGATCTTCCAAGAGGAAGATCTCAAGCTCCTTATTTTTCTGCAGCTTCTCTCCATGGTACAGCTTCAAACGTTGTCCATTAACTTTAATAAGTTCAGAGTGTGAAGGGTGGCTTAGGTGATAAAATCCATATGGTTCAGCCTTCTCTACCCTGTATGGACCTTCCCATTGATGGTGTTTTTGTGGAAAACAAATTTCCAACACACAAATCCAACTGGCAAGTGTATCGGGTCGCATCAAGTAGTAATAACTCACAAGAGTGAGGTCGATCCCACAGGGATTGATGGATCAAGCAATTTTAGTGGGTGATTAGTTTAGTCAAGCTAACATTGAAGTGAATTTGGATGAAGTGTAGCCAACAGAAAGTAAATGGCAGGGAATTAAAAGTGTAGAATAATTAAATTGCTGAAACTTAAAGAACAAGAAAGTAAAATAGCTGAAACTTAAATTGCAAGAAATATAAATTGCATCAAATGTAAAGGGGGCTGGGGTGCTGGAAATTAAATGAAAGTAGTAAATCCAAGCTTAGAACAATTGCAAGGAAATTAAATTGCAGGAAAAGTAAATTCAAGGTCACAGTAGCTTAAATGTAAATTGCAGAAGAACACAAGTGCAGGAAATTAAATTGGGAGCAATGAGATGCAACAAAGAGACATAGATCATTTTTCAAGTCTCAAAGTGAAACTAACAATTTCAATGAAATAGTAAAAACAGAAGGAAAGCCAAGAGCTCAATTGCTCACTTGATCAAGACAGAAATAAAATTCAACTCAATTGTGAAATTCAGAAAAGAAATTCAAGATCTCAGGGAATCAATGAGACTAGAGAACAAGTCTAGATCTCAAGCCCTTCCTTGATCAATTCAGAGAACAATTTGCAGAAGAAAAAAGAGAAGCAAGCAATAAAGAGAGTTTTGATTCAAATCTTTAATTTCTTGAATTATGCAGAAAAATAACAGGAGAAGTTGCAGATGGAGAATGAAAACAGAATTCCTTCCAATCTCCACCCAAGATTCAAAACAGAAATGAAAACTAAAAGAGAGAGCTATCTACTACTACTACTCCTTAATGGAGCTAGCCTCTCTTAATTCAGCTCCCTAGTGGAGCTCGCCTCTGAAATGAGAATGATGCCCTTTATATAGGCTTCTTTTACAAAATGAAAATAAAATGAAATTGAAATTAAAAACAAATTCACAAAAATGAAATTCCTAATCTAGCTTCTCTGTGTGCCTTTGAGTCATGTTGGGTGGGCTTTGCTTGCTTTGGATTTGAGGAGAAATGGGTTTGGTTGGCCTTGATTCAATTTGGAGAGGAATTGAATTTAAATGAAATTTTGGTTGAATTTTGGCCCATGTTGCTCCCAGGAGGCTGCCCTGCCCTTGTGGAGGGCAGAGCAGGAAAGCCTTGTGTAAGGATCCAACTAGCGTGCCAAATTTTGGGAGGGGCATCAGGATGCTGCCCTACCCTTGTGGAGGGCAGGGCAATGTTGCCATGATGCACCAAGCCTTGCCTCCCTGCCCGTGCTGTGATGCGCCAAGGATGTGCGCCCAAGCTCCTGGCTGTGCCAAATTGTGCGTGCCATGCACCAAGGAATGTTGCTCTGCCCTCCTTGTGGGCAGCGCTTTCCTTGTTCTTGGGGAAGTCCCAAGTTCGAATCTTGGTGGAAGCACTTTGGTTTATTTTTGCTTATTTTTGGCCCTTAAAGATGCCTTTCACTCATGCCTCAATTGTACGCCAAATATGGATTTCTATATATCGCTGGAAAGCTCTGAATGTCAGCTTTCCAATGCAACTGAAAGCACATCAATTGGACATCTGTAGCTCAAGTTATAGCCCTTTGAAGTAGGCATGGTCATGCTGTGACGCCCAGATTTTAACTTAGCGAAAATTTGCTTCCAACCTCACTTTGTTTCATCATGATATTGCCCTGCCCTTGGCAAGAGCAGGGCAGTGTGTGCTGATTGCTTATTCTCCTTTGATTTGGTCATGGGCCACGCTTTTAAAAGCGTGGCCTAAGGCTCCAAAGTGTGCTCCAACTTCAAAGTGTGTCCCAAAGCTCTTTTTTTCTCCTTTTTTTGTGCTTCTTTGCTTCTTTTTTTTCTTATTTCCTACAAGATTTATAAAATTAAAAGATCAAGGAAATATACCACTTAAGTATAAAAGCTTCAATATTTAAGCACAAATCATCAATTTCTTGTATGAAAAAGCATAGAAAAATAGGTATATGATGACTTGTCATCACCCATCTCGATCTCAACTTGCCTGGCATGAGTCTTAGTCGAGATTTGTAAAGGAGGACTAAATCCCCAGGTTGGAACTCTTTCCTCCTAATGTGCTGATCATGCACAGCTTTCATCTTTTCCTTGTATATTCTTGAGTTCTCATAAGCTTCTAAGCGAAGGTTCTCCAGTTCTTGCAGTTGCAACTTCCTTTCAGCTCCAGCTTGCTCAATTCCCATGTTGCACTCCTTGACTGCCTAAAAGGCTCTGTGCTCTACTTCAACTGGGAGATGACAATCTTTTCCATAAACTAAGTGGAAGGGGCTCATTCCAATGGGTGTTTTGTATGCTGTCCTGTATGCCCATAGTGCATCTTGCAGTATGGTGCTCCAGTCTTTTCTATGAGGTTTGACTATCTTCTGCAAGATACGCTTTATCTCTCTGTTTGACACCTCGGCTTGTCCATTGGTCTGAGGATGGTATGCTGTTGTGATCTTATGAATTATCCCATGCTTCTTCATCAATCCTGTTAGTCTCCTGTTACAGAAATGGGTGCCTTGATCGCTCACGATTGCTCGTGGTGATCCAAAGCGGCAAATAATATGGTTTCTCACAAAGGAAACAACGGTGTTAGCATCATCAGTGTGGGTGGGAATTGCTTCCACCCACTTGGAAACATAATCCATAGCTAATAATATATAAAATTGACCATTAGAATTTGGGAATGGACCCATGAAGTCAATGCCCCAAACATCAAAAATTTCACAAAAAAGCATAAATTGTTGAGGCATCTCATCCCTCCTGGATATATTACCAAATTTTTGGCATGGAAGACAAGATCTACAAAACTCAGCAGCGTCTCTAAAAAGAGTAGGCCACTAGAATCCACAGTCTAAGATCTTTCTAGCTGTTCTTTGAGGGCCAAAATGTCCTCCACTCTCAGATGAGTGACAGGCCTCCAAAATGGACTAGAATTCTGATTGAGGTACACAACGTCTAATTACCTGATCAGCACCACATCTCCACAAATATGGGTCATCCCATATATAATATTTAGACTCGCTTTTCAGCTTGTCCCTTTGATGCTTAGAAAAATGTGGAGGAAATGTGCGGCTAACTAGATAATTAGCTACAGGTGCATACCAAGGTGCTACCTCAGATACTGCTTGCAGGTTATCAAATGGAAAATTATCATCTATAGGAGTAGAATCATCCTTAATGTGCTCAAGGTGACTCAATTGGTCTGCCACTAGATTCTGATTACCACTCCTATCCTTTATTTCTAAATCAAATTCTTGTAAAAGCAATATCCAATGTATGAGCCGTGGTTTGGACTCCTTTTTAGCTAATAGATACTTCAAAGCTGCATGGTCCGAATACACTACTACTCTAGTACCAAGTAGATAAGCTCGGAATTTATCCAGAGCAAAAACAATAGCAAGAAGCTCTTTCTCAGTAGTAGTATAATTGGACTGGGCAGCGTCTAAAGTTTTAGATGCATAAGCAATAACAAAAGGATCTGTACCTTCATGCTGAGCCAGCGCTGCTCCTACTGCATGGTTGGAAGCATCACACATGATTTCAAATGGCTGGCTCTAGTTTGGTCCTCTCACAATGGGGCCTGAGTTAGGTTGGTCTTCAGCTTATCGAACGCTTGCTTACAAGTCTCATTGAACTCGAACTCAATATCCTTCTGCAGCAATCTGGATAAGGGAAGTGCTACCTTACTGAAGTCCTTAATAAATCTCCTGTAAAAACCTGCATGGCCAAGGAACGAACGGACTTCCCTCATAGAGGAGGGGTAAGGTAAACTGGAAATAACATTCACCTTTGCTGGGTCTACAGAAATACCACTATTAGATACAACATGTCCTAATACAATCCCGTGTTTAACCATAAAATGACATTTTTCAAAATTTAATACAAGGTTTATATTGACACATCTATCTAGTACTATAGATAATCCATCTAAGCAAAGGCTAAAAGAATCACCATAAATGCTAAAATCATCCATAAAAACTTCCATACAGTCCTCAATAAGATCAGAAAAAAGACTCATCATGCATCTCTGAAAAGTAGCTGGTGCATTGCACAAGCTAAAGGGCATTCTATTGTAAGCATAAGTCCTAAAAGGTCATGTAAAAGTAGTCTTTTCCTGATCCTCAGGAGCTATATAAATCTGGAAATAACCTGTGTAACCATCTAAAAAGCAATAATGTGATTTACCTGACAGGCGATCCAGCATTTGATCAATGAATGGAAGAGGGTAGTGATCCTTGCGAGTAGCTTGGTTGAGATGCCTGTAATAAATGCAGACTCTCCACGCGTTCTGTACTCTGATCGCTATGAGCTCTCCATGCTCGTTCTTCACTGTAGTGACTCCAGACTTCTTGGGCACCACTTGTACTCGGCTAACCCATTCACTGTCTGAAATAGGATAAATGATACCTGCTTCCAATAGTCTGGTCACTTCCTTTTTGACAGCTTCCAAAATAGTGGGATTCAGTCTTCTCTGGGGTTGGCGGACAGGTCTTGCTCTTTCCTCTAAAAATATTCTGTGCTCACATACTTGAGGGTTGATGCCTACGATGTCTGCCAAACTCCACCCAATTGCTTTCTTGTGCTTCCTCAACACATTAAGTAGCTACTCTTCCTGTTCAGGAGTAAGATCCTGTGCAATAATAACTGGAAACTTCTGCCCTTCTTCAAGATAAGCGTATTTGAGATGTGGAGGGAGAGGTTTCAACTCAATCTTCTGGGCATGGACAGGCTCTGGATTGTCTGGAGCTTGTGAAAGTTTAGAAGTGTCCGTATTGTTAGTTAATAGAGTCCCCACACCTGGACTTTGTTCTGTATACTTTTCTTCCATCTCTTCCTGGTGAATTTTAGCTACAGCTTCATCTATGACATCACACTGGAAGATGGAATGATCTTCTGGAGGGTTGTTTATGACTCCATTCAAATTGAAGATTGCTATTATGCCATCTATTTCAAAAGAATATGTTCCTGAAAAAGCATCTAATTTGAATCTTGATGTCTTCAGGAATGGTCTGCCAAGTAGAATTGATGATGGCTTATCTGAGTCATTATTGGGCATCTCCAAGATATAGAAATCAGTGGGAAATGTGAGCCCTTTAATGTTTACGAAAACATCTTCAGCAACTCCAGCTACTGTAATAATGCTTTTATCTGCCAACACAAAATGAGCTGCCGACCTTTTTAAGGGAGGGAGCCTTAAAACATCATATACAGATAAAGGCATAATACTAACACATGCCCCCAAATCACACATGCAATCATAAATTACTACACCACCAATAGTACAACTAACTATACAAGGACCTGGGTCACTACATTTTTCAGGTAAACTTCCTATTAAAGCAGATATGGAACTTCCTAAAGGAATAGTTTCTAATTCATTAATTTTGTCCTTATGTATACATAAATCTTTTAGAAACTTTGCATATTTAGGTACCTGTTGAATGACATCAAAAAGGGGAACAGTTACCTCAACCTTTTTGAAGATTTCCACCATCTTGGGATCAGGTTCCAACTGCTTCCTGGGCTTCCTTGCAAGTTGTGGAAATGGAATGGGAGTGGTATTTTCTGCAGTGTCTGTGTCTTTTGGTGCTTTCTCCTGTGATTGAGCTTCTTCTCTCTCTGGTATGTCCTATATGTCCTCTTCTTCTTCAACATCTTCTAATTCCACAACCTCTTCAGCTGAGGCGTGTTCTGGTGGGCTTGGCTCCTCCTGTATTCTCTCCTACAGTGTGGTTCTAGACCTTAGGGTAATGGCATTAATACCACCCTTTGGGTTGGGGAATGGTTGAGAGGGTAGTCCACCAGAGCTTGAGGACTGGTTACTGGAATTTTGCGTTGATCCCATCTGTGAGACAAGAGTTTGTAAAGTAGAAGCGAAAGTATTCAGAGTTGCTTTAATATTTTCTTCCATAGCCTGATGTCTCTGATCAATGGCTTGTAGTAGGTCAGTATTAGGGGATGAAGAGATGCTAGTGGTCTGAGAGGTTTGCTGAGGGGCTTGAGGTTGTCTTAAATGAGGTGCTCTGTAAGGTTGATTCTGCTGCCTGTTGTTATTGTTATTCCACCTCTGATTTCCATTGTTATTTTTGCCTCCTCTGTTAGAATTGTCCCTCCAACCCAAGTTAGAATTGTCTATCCAGCCTTGGTTGGAATTATCCTGCCATCCTTGGCTATAATTACCACCTTTATTGTACCCTTGATTGGGGCGGTCATAAAAGTTGTGAGTGGCTGCTACAGTATTATCTTCTGGTTGGAGCTGCGGACACTCATCGATATAGTGACTATAGTCTGCACAGATGCCGCACACTCTTTGTGGGACTAACTGCTGGCTGTGCTGTAGTGGAAAAGGCTGAACTTGCTGAGATTGTTGTTGATTCAGTTGCATCTGCTTCAGCAAGTTAGTAATTTCACATAGATTCTGGGCTATAGCGGTAATCTCTGTATTAGTGGATACCTCCGCAACCGTTCTTGACCGACTTTGTCTCTGCCTATGATTCCTAGTAGAGTCAGCTAAGTCTCTGATCAATTGCCATGCTTCATCCGTAGTCTTGTGCTTTTTCTTAGAACCATTGCAAGCACCTTCCAGTGTGGTCCTATCTTGAGGTCTCAGACCCTGTGTAAAGTAACCGAGTAAGACTATCTTGTCAATCATATGATGAGGACATGAATTTCGAAGTGTATTGAAGCGTTTTAAGTATTCATAGAGGGTCTCAGATTCGTCCTGGACGATCATAGACATGTCCTTCCTTAGCTTATCAGCAATTTCAGCTGGAAAAAATTTATCTAGAAATTCACTCCTAAGTGTATCCCAGTTGGAAATAGTTTCTCTGGGCTGAGTGTAGTACCACTCTCTTGCCTTTTCTTCCAGAGAAAACGGGAAGGCTTTCAGTAGAATAGAGATTTTATCAGCTCCATCACGCTTAACAGTAGAACAAGCGGTCTGGAAATCTCCGAGATGCTTGATAGGCTCTTGAGCAGGTAAGCCATGAAATTTGGGCATCAAGTTGAGTAGTGAAGATTTTATTTCAAAATCTACAGCTACTGCTGGGTGGTGCGCCTGGAATGGTTGGAGCGTAAAATCAGGGGCTCCTTCCTTCCGGATGGTGACTCTTCTGGGTGCTGCCATGTCACCTGTACGTGAATGAACTGGATCAGTAGAAAAGGAGGTTATTTCTTCCTTAAATGACGGTTCAGGTTCGTCCTCAAAGAGGAGTCGCCTACGCCTAGCTCGCCTTATATGCGAAAGAGTTCTTTCAATTTCAGGGTCAAATGCTGGCAAGCTTGGATCAGGAAGCGAACGCGTCATTTAACGAAAGAAACGTGCAGTTCATATTGATAGAATGAAAAGAGAAAATAAAATAAAAAATTGCAATAAAAATAAATACCAATCAATAAATTAACACACTGTTGCAACTCCCCGGCAACGGCGCCAAAAATTGATGCAGCGAAAATTGGTGAATTAAAAATTATGAAAATGTGTACGTTGCAAGTATAGTTCTTAACTCACCGGAAATCCACTTATCAATTTAAAAATATGTCACAGAAATTCAAATTTTAAATACTGGGAGTATGAATCCCAGGTCGTCTCCCAACGAGTTGCAGAAAGGTGTGCTATTTTATTAATCAGATGTTTTCAAAAAGGTTTGAGTTGAATGACAGGAAATTAAATTGATGAATTTGAACAATGTAAATAAAAGCCTTGACTGGGAGTTGATTAGTTGGAGTCCCTATTATAGTTGGAATGCTCTCAAGATTAATTGATAATTAAAGGTTATTCTGTTTGGTTATCCTTTACTAGGCAAAGGAAAGTCAAACATGTTGGAATGCTACGTCTGTTCACAAATTGCAACCCACTTAATTAAAAGAGATTGGTGTTAGTGACTAGAAGGCAATCCAACAGTAAACCCAATTACAATATTTCTTTCAAGCCTTCCAACTCAATTGGTTCCTTTCAATCAACTCCCCATCAAGTTAGGGAACTACTCACTCATTGTAAATAATAAATCCATAACATATGAAAGGGAATCAAAAGAAGACATGATTATTGGAAGGTAAAATGGATTAAAATGAAAGAAACAATTCTTGTATTAAATAATCATAAAAGTATTCCAATGACAAAATTAAACAAGGCAAAGAATATGGAAGAAATAAACCAAGTTAAGAGAACGAACTAGAATGACGAAATCTTGATGAGGAAATAACTCTTCTCAATATCCCAAGGCAAAAGTAGTAGAAATATAATATCCTAAAAGTATCAATTGTGTAGAGAGAAAACCTAGAGGAGGAGTAAAAACTAGATCTAAAAACTTAAAACTGTGTAGAATGAATGTTCTCCTTCGTTTCTGCATGTTCTCTGGCTCTAGTCTGCTGTTCTGGGCCGAGAACTGGGTCAAAATAGGGCCCAAAACCGCTCCCAGCAAAATCTGCAGATTATGCAGATCGCGCATGTCACGCGATCGCGTCATCCACGCGGACGCGTTATTCGCGTTTTTCTGTGCCACGCGTTTGCGTCGTCCACGCCTCCGCGTCACTTGTGTTTTTCCTTTCCGCGCGGTCGCATGAGCCATGCGGCTGCGTCACAGCGATTTCTCCTCTTCCGCGCGAACGCGTGAGCCATGCGGCCGCGTCACTTCCCGCTGGTTGTCTCCTCAATTTCTTGTGTTCCTTCCATTGTTGCTGGCTTCCCTTCCAATCTCCAACTCATCCATGCCCTATAAAGCCTGAAACACTTAACACACAGATCACAGCATCGAATGGGATAAAGGAGAACTAAAATGCATAATAAAAAGTCTCTAGGAAGCAGTTTTCAACCATGTAATAATTCCAGGAAGGAAATATAAATGCATGCTAAATTAATGAATAAGTGGGTAAGGATCATGATAAAACCACATAATTATACACAATGTAAACCATAAAATAGTGGTTTATCACCCACACTTAAATCATGAGCACTTTTACTAGTATAAGCTAACTAAGGATTCAAATTAAGGACATTATTATTTTTCGCTCAGAGTTAGTAATGTGCTAAAGTAAAGAACAAATGGGTGTATTAGGCTCAAATTGGTTTGCAAAGGATAATGGAAGGGAAGGCCATATGGGTATGTAAGCTCAGTGAAACAAGGCCTCAATCATATAAGTGCATGTATACTTCAAATAATGGAAATATAGAATCAAGCAAGACAAAGATCACAATTTTAGAGAGAATAACACACACAAAAATAAAATATTAGTTGATAAAATGCAACCAATCAAATAGGCTCAAAATCTCACTGGTTTTGTGTGTTCAAGCTTTAAACCATGTTCCAAAATAATATTTCTTTCTTACAAGTTTTTCAAAAAGTTTTATTCAAATTAGTGAAATACTATAAGAATTTCTTGAAAAAGAGAATATTACTTCAACCAAGTGGTAAAATATGCACAAAATCAAGAAAATATGCAATCAGATATGCAAATGCAACAATGAACAAACAAATAAAATAAAAAATTTGGTGTTGAGTCAAGAAATAACTAACCCATGGAGATCGGTATCGACCTCCCCACACTTAAAGATTGCCCGTCCTCGGTGCATGCTGAGATGTGCAAGTGGACGGGTTGCTCCAACTGACGCTTGTAGATGGAGGTGTCTTGGTTGGAGATCTCTTGGTTCCTTTCCTTGCTGGTGTCTTGTCAGTGGCCTTCTCTTTTCCTTTCTTGGTACCCATGCTTAAGGAAGAAGAAAAAGGAAGAGTGTAAAATATAGAAAACTAAGACCGGAAGGAAGGAAATTCAAGTGATAAGGAATGCCAAAGGAAAGATGATAGTCCATCTACATGGTAGCTACAACATGTAGGGAAGACAACAATAAAGATTAAAAATGGCAATTCAAAATAATTAGATGCAAGAGAGTAAAAACATGCAAATAATAGGCATGAGAAGCATAGCTCAAGCATCAAGTAATAAATGTGCCAAATTAAAGAGCATGTGTAATGATGACAATTGTGAATGATAATCCCAAATACATTGGGTGTGCAAGTTAAAATAGGGATGAAAATAATGTAATCCAAATGTATATGAGAGCCATAAGTAAATGTCAATTGTCAAATCTCTTCTCCGAGTAGCCACGTGCTCAAATAAAAGAAGGCACTTATCCAAATAAAACTCCAACACCAACATGAAAATGCATGAAAAAGAATTGAAAAAGAAAAAGGAAAGAACAAATAAATGCATTCAATTAAAGAGATAGAAGAGTAGAGGGGAAGAAGAAGAGAAAGAAAGAAGAAGGAAGAAGAAAGAAATAAGGATTTGGAGAAAAGAAAGATAAGATAATCAGTAAACCAGGGACGCTGTGCGGCGTAGGTGACGCGGCCACGTGAGGCACGCGGTCGCGCGACTTGTGCTTGTGTTTAATGACGCGATCGCATCGGTCACGCGGTCGCGTGACCCGTTTAGTGCTACTGGCGCGAGGGCAGCCTCACACCCGCACAACTCTCTGTTCAAAATCATAATTTGCCAAAATATGGGTGACGCGGTTGCGTGCGTAATGCGATCGCGTGGATGGCCATTTTTGAAAGACGACGCGGCCGTGTGGGGCACGCGTTCGCGTGGGAGGGCTTGGGCTTCTAGCACGAGTCCAGCCCACTTCCAGCACAACTTTCAGCCACACACTTTTTTGACGTCGATTCTCATGGCACGCGGCCGCGTGGGTGACGCGGTCACGTGGGAGGCCAAAGTTCCACATGACGCGGTCACGTGGGGTCAAAGTATGCTAAAGGCGCGCCTCCAGCCACGCTCTCGCGTGACTCTCTGTTCAATTCTTTACTTCCTAACGCACTAGTGACGCGGACGCATCAGCGACGCTGCCGCATCGTGTGCGTGTTTTTTTCATTTTTTTTCAATATGCAGATGCAAATGCAGTGCTTAATGTGAATGAGCTTAAAATTAAAATTGCAAAATGAACGATCATACCATGGTGGGTTGTCTCCCACCTAGCACTTTTAGTTATAGTCCTTAAGTTGGACATTTGATGAGCTTCCTGCTAGGGTGGCTTGTGCTTGTATTGATCCAGGAATCCCCACCAATGTTTGTACTTCCAGTAGCCTCCGGGGTCCCAAACTAAGCATGTAAAGCCCTTAAGAAGCTTCAAACAGATTCTTAGGCTCCCGGGGTGACAAATGTCAGGACAGATTCCAGGATCCTAAACCTCACTTTTACACCCGTTTTTGTCTCTACATTTTTCCAGCCGGGTGAAAGGTGATCTGAATTCTCACTAAAGCGACCAAACAGCTTCCTGGACCCATTCAGTTGAGCTTTACACCAACTTTTGCATTTAAACTTAAAGCTTCCAACCATAATGAACCTTGCAGGATAATTCTTACCACTGGCCATCTTCCGCTTACTCTTAATGTCGCAAAGAGCTCTAAGTTGATCATCCGTCTCTAGTAGCCCATATTCAAGTGGAATTAGAAAGCTAAGGGATATGAATTTTACCCACTTGAATGTTGTGAAGGATGATGGCAACTTAGGGGGAGGTATTTTTAATGAAATTGCAAGCTCCACTCCATTGTGCTCTTCTTTGATAATTACCACCTCTTTGCAAGCTTCTTTAATTTTAACCTCTTCCTCTTGGTAGCTTTCTTCCAATTCAATCTTCTCTTCATTGCTTTCCAAGGGCATGGGAGGTTGTGCTTCTTCTTCTTGAATCTCCATCTCTTGATCAACCTCTTCCAAGTCTTTAACTGTGATATGCCTTAGAGGTTGTACACCCTCCTCAGCATCAATTGCAACCGTCTTGGAAGGAGGCTTTATGTTTGGACTTTCCCATGGATGTTCAGCATCGTCTAAGTCTTCAACCAATTCTTCTTCTTCAATAATTCCGGCTTCCTTTACTTGTTCCAGTACAAAGTCATGCTCCGTACTGTTCACTGGAGTTTCTAATATCTCCTTCATACTACGTTCTTTATTATATTGTCCACTTGAAGCCATGGGGGTTCCTTGAGTGTCCGAATGTCGGGAAGCTAATTGACTCATTATTGCTTGCCCCAATTGATGAATGGTTGCCTGACATCGATCCACTGTTTCCTTGAGACGATCCTTTGTCTCTTGATGCACTCGGCTTTCATAAATAGGATCATAGTTCTCTTGGATTGATGGATATAGAGATGGTGAATATTGAAGTGGTGGTTCTTGTGAGTAATTGGGTTGGAATTGGGGTGGTTCTATATATGGTTCATATGGTTTATAAAGTGGTTGGTATGGTGGTTGAGGGTTGGGGTTATATGGAGGTGAATGGCGGAAAGGGGCTTGTGAGTATGGTGGTCCAAAGTTATGTTGAGGAGAGGGCTCATAAGCATATGGTGTCGGTTGTTGGTAGTCCATTGGAGGTGGTTGTTGCCATGAGGGTTGATCAAATCCTTGTGGCTCCTCCCATCTTTGATTGTTCCAACCTTGATGCCTATTTTCATTATAGTTTCCTCTTCCTGCAACATAATTATAACCAGACTCATAGCCAAAGGGGTGAGAGTTCATAGTAGTGAGAGAAAATAAAAATAGAAACTAATAAAAAGAAAATATTTTGAAAAAGATATAATTTTTGAAAAAGGATAAGAACAGATTTTGAAAAAGATATGATTTTAAAAAAAAAAGATAAGATAAGATAAAAGTTTTAAAATCTGAAATTTGAAAAAAAAAATTTTTGAAAAATATTTACAATAACCAATAATAAGGCACACGTTTGCAATTCCCCGGCAATGGCACCATTTTGACGTTAGGATTTTTGCCAGTAAAGAATTTCATAAAAATAGTCGCGTTGTAGATATAGTCTCTAAACCGACAGAAATCCCTTTGTACAAACGTTTTGGTTGTCACAAGTAACAAACCCCTTAAAAATTGTTAACCGAGTATTTAAACCTCGGGTCGTCTTCTCAAGGAATTGCAGGGAGGTATGTTCTTATTATTGGTTATGAGTTGTAAATTGGGGTTTAGGAGGTAAGGAGGGAATATGTTTAATGACAAATAAAATAAAATAAAATAATAACAATAAAATCTCTTGGCAAGGTATAAGAAATTAAAAGTCTAGATCGAATTATCCTTATCAATGATAATAAAAATTGAATCTTAATTTCACTTAGTTAACCCTTACTTAAAGCAGAGGAAGGTCAAGTGACTAATTAGTTTGATCTTCGAATCCGAGTTAATTCCTAAGAAAAGATTGGGATTTGAAGTTCAATTCAATTAGAGGAGATAACAATTATCAATTATGCTGTTGAATTGGATAACTTCCTGAGTTACTGATTTCTTAACCAAAACCAAAAGGAAAGGAAATTGAAGCTGCTGGAATAAAAATGCCTTTAGATGGGAAGCAATAATCATGTAAATAAAAGAAAGCAATATTAAACTGAAATACCTCAAATAACATTAATTTAAAAGAGTAATCTGTAACATGGAAGAGTTCATAAATTAAATTGGGATAAATAAAAATAAAGAACCTGGGATCGAGAGTCACTCTTAAAACTAAGAGAAGTCCTAAATCATAAGAGAGAGAGAGGAGAGAGCCTCTCTCTCTAAAACTACATCTAAAACATGAAAAGAGAATTATGAAAAGCATGATGAGTCTCTGCCAGTTCCCTGACTTTAATCTGTGTTTCTGGGCCGAAAACTGGGTTGAAATGTGGCCCAGAATCTCTGCCAGCGACTTTTGTAATTCTGTAGATCGCGCATGTCACGCGTTTGTGTCGTCCACGTGACCGCGTCACTCAGCGTTTTTCGTATCACGCTTCCGCGTCGTCCACGCATTCGCGTCATATATGCAGCTTCCAATCCGCGCGGTCGCATCAGGCACGCGATCGCGTCACTCCGATTTCTTCCATTTCACGCGGTCGCGTGAGCCATACGACCGCGTGACTTCTCGCTGGTCACCTCCTCGATTCCTTGTGTTCCTTCCATTTTTGCACACTTCCTCTTCATCCTCTAATCCATTCCTGCCTTATGAAGCCTGAAACACTTAACACACAGATCAAGGCATCGAATAATAATAAGAGAGAATTAAGATTAGCTAAATTAAGACCAAAGAAGCATGTTTTCAATCATGTAATAATTTTAGGAAGGAAATATAAATACATGCTAAATACATGAATAAGTGGGTAAAGATCATGATAAAACCACACAATTAAACACATTGTAAACTATAAAATAGTGGTTTATCACTTTCCTTGCAAGTTCCTTGATATAAATATACATAAATATAAATTCACAATTGTATCCACTACTATTTATCTATATGATTTATATGATTATATAAATAGATACATGGATAGATGATATTCTGAAAAGTGTGTTGTGTTTCACCCATTTTGTCTTCTTAGTTTGGTACTCTTGTCTGGTTACTTTATTATTTATTACTTAATATTCACCATGATCCATTGCATTGTTCCTCTCAAAAGAATTACTCCATGGAAACATGATTGGAGTATTCGAGTAAAGATTATACGGCTGTGGAAAGAAACAATTGTAGTTGAGGGATCAAAACAAGAATTATTACAGCTGATTTTGATGGATGAAAATGTAAGTTATCATGTAGTTTTGGATTTTTTACTTTCTTCCTTTTAATAACATTATTTAATATTTAAGACTTGGAATATCAGTTGGTTACTTTTGGGCTTTTTGTTTTTCAAATGAGAATTGTTAACTGTTTTGTTTTTTATATTTCTCTGTAGTTGGAGAAAGCCCAGGCAACTGTTAAGCATCCTGATGTAGCTATCTTTTTTGGTGTTCTAAAAGAAAGAAATATCTATGAACTTTTTAATTTCATTGTCATCCTTATCTTAGGAGCATTTAGAGTTACTAAACATAAGTTCCAGATTATTTTCAATGAGGATACATCTATCATCAGTAGTCCAGATCCTATTATATCATCATCTGGTTTAGAACTCTCCAGCATTGATGAAATACTAGAGAGAAAGGTTGATTATGATTATTTAGTAGGTACTATTGAGTATCAATTTATTTATGTTAGCATTCAAATTTATATTTTTGAAATAAATATAGTTAAATCTGTTATTAGTATTTTATAATTTCTGATACTAGAAATTGTTAGGTTAGTATCTAACATGTTTTCGTGTGTGTTATACAGATTTCATTGGAATTCTTTGTGATCTAAGAAGAGGGGATGATATAGATTTTAATGAAAAAAGTTTCACTGTTGTGATCCTTCAGCTATATGCTAATGGGTACTTAATATTAGTTATGGATTAGCACTATATTCATGAAGACTTCATGTTCTTATACTTTAGTTCAATATAAAAGCATTTTAAGTATTCTTTTATATACATTGATATTTTTATTTGTTCATACAATACAGCAAAAAAATCCAGTGCAATATTATTGGAGACTTTTTCCCGGTGTTGGATATAACTCTATTAACCAAATTTCAGAGAGCGCCTGTAATTGTTTTGGAATCTTTTAAGGTCAAAGCGAAAATAGGTTAATATTTGGATGATTTCACTTTACATGTTATTTTTTTCCTTTTTTTGCACCACCTTACTAATTTTTTAAACTTCTTTGTTTTTTTGTTCAGATAAAGTTATTTTACAGAATGTTTTGAATGTATCTACAATTTCTGTGAATCCCGATTTAGAAGAGTTAGTTGACTTCCTTAGCCAATGCATACATTTTCTCATATCTATTGTTTTTCTATTTTTCTGTTAACTTATTTTACAAATTTTTAGTCAACTCAATAAGCATTGTTATTTAGTAATTTTTGTTTCCTTTTTTTTTGTCATGCCCATTTAGATTCACTATTGCAAAATGTCACTTCTCAAGATTGATTCATGCTGACTTAAGAGGTTTATATTGCAAGATTGATGATGAAACTTTTGACTGAAGACTCATGAGAACCATTGCTAATCTAAAATCTAATGAGGTGTATATATTTTTTGGTGTTCTAAGATCTTCATATGATAATTCAGTTATTTTAATATTTTTTACTCTTCCGTAAAATTATGCTTGATTGGTTTTGTCTTTACATGTTTATTTTGTGTAATTGTAAAAAATGCAGGATGAGCATTCTTTATATTAGGGAAAATTACGAGTGTTATTGATGATTCTGAATGGTGGTACTTTTGTTGTATTTGTGGTCATTCAATTGTAGAAAATGACAATGTTTTTCGTTGTCACTTGTGCAATCGGAAAACTGAACATGTTATTATCAAGTAAATTCATTAATATTATTCTTATGTTTTTTTATTCTATATGATAAATTTATTGGTATATAATTAAATAAGTGCATGAACAATCAGTCATATATTCATGTATTGTATTTATTTATTATTTTTTTTAGGTATAGGATTAAAGTTGTAGTGGAAGATGGTATTTCTACTTCCATGTTTGTGTTGTTAGATACTTCAGTGACTAAATTACTTGGAAAAACTTTTTGTGAGGCATTCTTGGTCAAAGAAAACAAGGATGAGATGATGAATATGGATGTTATCATGTTCAATCAAACTCTAATTCTAATATATATATAATAAATTTGAAAATATAACCATTGATATTCTATATACTGATTATTAATGTGAATTGTTTTCTTGAGTTAATATGAATTATTTCTTTGAATGACCCAGGGAATCTAGTTTTTGTATTCTCCTACTTTGTTCCTACATCTTGCTTATAATACGCAGGATTTTTGAAAATAAAAAAAATTAAATTATTTATAAGTTATTATATTATATTAAGATTTTATTTTTAAAAAATTATTAAATAGAATTTTAAGATTTTTAAAGTATAATTTAATTATAATTTATTCTATTAATTTAAATTATTTATTAAAAATTATTCTGATAAACAAAATTTAAATTAATTTTTATAAATATTATTATTATTATTATTATTATTATTATTATTATTATTATTATTATTATTATTATTATTATTATTATTATTATTATTATTATTATTATTATTATTATTTCCTTAGTTTCATTTATCTTTGGCAAAAGACATTAAGAAAAACCAAAGAAAATCAAAGAAAGAAAAGTGGCTCAATATGCTACATACACACACATATATATATATATATATATATATAAACATAAACGTGACAAATAACCCTCTCTTATCAAATCAACCAATGAAAATCTTATCATTCCTCGTTTTGTTTCATTATACCCGAACCATTAAAAAAAAAAAGAAACAGGGATCAAACTAACACGTGACACCTCATTAGTTTCATTCATTAGATGTCATATAATCATGTAATCATCTTCAATGCGATTCATTTCTTTTCTTTTTACGATAAGCGAGAGAGAGAGACCGAACTTGCATTGAAAGAACCGTGACCCTCACCAAAGTTTCGGAGCTTGATTTTTTTAATCCATAACTCCAATTAAAAATCTAATCCATTAAAAGTGTTTGTATCTTTCTTCTCTATATGTTAACATTACTTTTGTTCAATAGAAGTTGATAGTGATAAAACTCTTCTTCTATTGAAGTTCGGTCAATAGGAATTTTAAGGAACACAGACGATTTTCGACGTTTTCTTCTTCAACAGCTCGGTCAGAAAATTTTTTCGGAGTTTCCATTGGTTTGATTTCGTACAAAGATAGGGGTTTTATTTTGAAATTAACAGTTTTAAATTATGAAGGCCACAGAAGTCTAGTGGATATTTGCAAATAATTTATGATTATTTGGAATAACTGAATGATGAGTTTGAATTGAGGCTATGATTGATATTGATTTTCTGATTTTGATGGAGTTGTTGAAATTCTGATTTTATGTGATTATGATGAATTGGTTGAGTTGTGGCTGTGAAAGGTGATTAAATTAGTGTTACTTGTTAAATTGTAATAAGATGAGTTAATTATTGAAGAAATTGTCGTATTGATAATTGTTGAATGGAGTTGGATTTGAGTTTGGTTTGGAAAGTGATGAATTTGAGGGAGCCCGCATGGGTGGTGAAGTCCAATTTTTAAGAGGAGATTCTGCCCAATTTTATGTAAAATTAACCGGAAATATGGTTTTATTTCGAAAATCTGATTTATAAATTTATTTTGAAACATGATTTTATAGTGGAAAACATTTTATTTACATATTTACTCATATTGAGAAACGGATTTTGTATTGAAAATTTGTTTTATTAGTAAGAAATTGAGAGTTAAAAAAGATTTTGACATTACAACTAGTTGGATTTTCAGATTTATAAATGTTTTGGATATTGAACATGACCTGCTGGTTTATCGGAAGTAATCTGTGAGAATTGAAAATAGGTTTTTAGTACTGAATTTGATTCGTTTGAATTATCAAAAATGTTTTTTGAGAATTAGAAATGGTTTGGTTGGAACCTTGAAAGGGTGGCATAGTCCGAATTTTAGAGGAAATACTGACGAAATTTTTATAAAACTCCAAGACTTTGTTTAAGGCGTTATTTAAAAGTCAATCTGATTTATGAATATTGTTTGATTTTGAATTATTACGGAAGAGTTATTTTCAATCCGATTTATTAAGAAAAGTATAATCTTTTAAATTAACTCTTTTGAGAAGAGATTTTGTTTTAAGTTATGATATGAATTTGGTTTGTTAAGAAAAAGAAAGAATGAGAAAAGAACACGGCACATGTGATTATGAAATGTTTAAAAGGTCACGAGAGGGTGACGGAAAGTAAATGGTTATGGTGCTAATGGAAAAATGTTAAGCTGTGGGCTTTATATGTAAATGATTGTGCGGGGACGACTGTGTGTATGGAATGACTTCTAGGAGAAAGTGGCACATACTTCAGCTAGAGAATCAGCGCCTACAAGTACTTGCAGAGGTCATGTTCGGCATACTTCAACTGGAGAATCAGCACCTACAAGAAGTAGAAACTTGCAGAGGTTATGCCGCTGGAATTTCTTATTTGACTTGCGAGTCGGATTGCGTCGGGTGCAGGTCGAAACCGACAAATGAGCTCATTACCTGCGATAGGACTAGACATGCATCATCCTTGTTTGCACCTTTGTATTTGGTTGTGTTTACTTGTATTACTTCTCTGTGATTGTGCTGTTTGACTTGTTTGTATGTTAGTCTGGATCTTTTTCTTGAGCTATTAGTTTGCGAATGTATTGAGGTGTTTAAGAATTGATGTTGTGATTATTGAGGATTAATTGTGTGGCTGAAAAATAGTTAATATGACAAGTTTTGTGAATGGGATTTTGTTTTAAACTCGAAAATTTAAAAGAAAGTATTTAGTTATCTAAAGTAAAATTTAAAAGTATTTTCAGGGGTTGGTAAAAATATAGTTCTCTTGAGTAAATGGATTATTTGCATTTTAATCTCCACTTTTACGGCATTCCCATTTCCTACTGAGATCGTGTGGTTTGTTCTCACCCCAAAATATTCCACCCTTTTAGTGACAGGTTTGAAGGTTCAATATGAAGCTGCGAACGAGTAGTAGTTTTACTTGTGATTCCTGTTATTTTTATAGAGTTTCCTCGCCCTTGTTGCTTTAAGTTTTATTTTATTCAGAGGGATAGGTATTGTATTCGAGTTTTATATTGAATTTATTTGTATAGCACTTATTATTATTAATAATTATGTGATTATTATTATTTGAAGATCTTTGATATGTAATTTTATTACTAAAAACAATTTCCTGGAGTTTTCTATAAAACTGAAACGCGATACCGAACTAAAGGATCAATATTAAATAGTTAATAAGGAAAATAGGTTAATAATGCCTTACTTTGGCACGATCATGACGTGCTAAAAGTTAGGGTGTTACATTGTTGGCATGAAAACAATTTTTTAAGATTCAGACAAGAGAATTAGCAATAAAGGTTATTGTGGTACATTTAAGGCTATCAACGTTCTTGGCGATCCACCTTTTTTTGAAAAACCTGAGGTAGAAAAGTGATGTCAGGGCATCTTGGCTAGTTTTACTAGCCATTTTTTGTATGCTTTAGGTTGGTTTCATGTATTTTCTTAGGAAATAAGCAAGTATTTGGTTGAAAATGCAATCATACCATGATTCAAGCAAACATTGTGAATTTTGAATGACTTCATGAGAATTATGCATAAATTGAATGATAAATTGGATGATGCATGATCCCATGATTAAGAACAAGACTTTGATGCACTTTGTTTGATTGATTTCAGGCCAAAAGAAGAAGAGAAGAGCCACGTTAGTGGCTACGTTAGTTACACTAACGTGGGCACTAACGTGGAAGGAAGGAAAGCCCCAACGTTAGTGAGAAAAGTTAGTGGCATTAACTTTGAAGAAAGAAAATGGAGCCAACGTTAGTGACACTTAACATTATCACTAACGTTGGACCAAGCTCATAAGTGGCCACGTTAGTTGCCATGTTAACTTAGTTAATGTGGCCTCTAACATTAAGAAGAAAAGGGGACGCCAACGTTTGTGACATTCAACTTTATCACTAACGTTGGCCAAGCCACAAGAAGCCACGTTAACCTAGTTAACGTGGAAGCTAACGTGAAGAAACAAGGTTGTCGAAAACGTTAGTGACACCAAACATTGTCACTAACGTTGGAAGAAACCCACAGTATCCCCAAGAAGCCACGTTAACTCCCACGTTAACTTAGTTAACGTGGATGTTAACGTGAAGAAGAAAGGTGATCGCCAACGTTAGTGACACCCAACATTGTCACTAACATTGGAAGGAGCCCACACAAGCCACAATGAGCCACGTTAACTCCCACGTTAACTTAGTTAATGTGGTAGTTAATGTGGGCAAAAATTTCCACCTGGCAGCCTGACCATGCCTTCTTCAAACAAGAATAACTTGAGCCACAAAACTCCAAATGAAGTGATTCCAGTGGTATTGGAAAGTAGAATTCCAGAGCTTTCCAAGAATATATGGCACTACATGGTGGACACTAAATTTGAGGGAGAAAACTTGCTCCGAAAGTGCAAAGATGAACATGGTATCAACCTGTAGTAAGGCCAGCTGACCTCTTCACCTTCCAAGAAGTATAACTCGAGCTGTAGAGCTCCAAATGATGCGCTCCCAAAGGCGTTGGAAAGTAGACATCCAGGGCTTTCCAAAAATATATAATAGTATGGGGTGGACATTAAGTTTGAACTCCATAAACTGGCAATAATGAAGCCCTGGTCGCTAGCGTTATTGGCACTCAAGTTTTCCATTAACGCTAGCAACTATGCCAGCGACCATGTCCACTTCAAAGGAGTATAACTTGAGTTACAGAGATCCAATTGAAATGATTCTAGTTGCGTTAGAAAGCTGACATTCAGAGCTTTCCAAAAATATATAATAGTCTATAGTGGGCATGGAATTGAAGCACAAACAAGAGGCATCTTTTAAGCCCCAAAAATACCAACTGGGTAGCATTTCACCATGGGCCTCAATTTGATCACTTCTCTTTCAAGGACCACCGAACCTCAAGGAAGCAAGCCCACAAGTGTCAACCAATCAAAGGCCACAAAAAGCATCTAGAATAGGAATTTTTATTTAATTGTAATTTGCTTTTAATTTCATTTTGTAATTTAGGAGAGCCTATATAAAGGCCTTAGTTTTTACTTGAAAGGAGGGGGGACTGGACAGATTCTAGAATGGGGGATTGAAGAGGGGTCTTCGGACTCCCTCCCCTCACACACTTTTCCTTCTCTTATTTTCTTTGTACTTTTCATTTATGAATTTGGAAGTTTCAATGTTAGATTTAATCTTCATCTTTACTTTTCTGCACTTTCTTCTTTTCTATTTTGGTAGAGCAATGATCAACTAACTCTTTTCATTGGGTTAGAGAGCTCTATTGTGATTCAATGGATCAATATTAGTTTTCATTCTTCTTCTTCTATCTTTTCTCTTGATTTTACTAGAAAGCTTTCAATCTTAATTCAATTGGTTAGTTGTCTTGGAAAAGAAACTCTCCATAATTGGATCTCTTCGGAACCTTGGAAGAGGAATGAAGAGATCATGCTAGAAATGCTTTCTCATGCTGGACCAATTCGGGTTTGGATGGATATGTGACTATAATCCTACCAATACTTGATTTGGGAAATGTATGTGGTATAATCAGTGACCATACTTCATCTCTTCTCATGAGCAATTGACCAAGGAATTGGCTATTGATCAAGATTTGAGAGATTGGGTTACCAAGGAATTGGAATCCAATCACTTAAGATTGCCAAGGAGATCAATGAATGCATTGATTGAGGAAGAGATGAGAATGAACTTGATCCGGAGAATTGCAACATCTCTTGATCCCAATGTTCATTTAATTTTTAGTTCTTACATTTACTTTTCTTGCCATTTTACTTTTCTGCACTTTATAGCTTTTCTTTACTTTTATGCCATTTACATTTCCTTGTTACTTATCACTCCAATATGATTTGTCTAACTAAGATAATCAATTAATCATTGTTTGCTTAATCCGTTAATCTCTATGGGATTCGACCTCACTCTATTGTGAGTTTTACTTGACGACAATTCGATATACTTGCCGAAGGGAAATTTGTTGAGAGACAGTTTCCACTTGCATCAAAAAGTCTGATAATGTATGTAGACATTCTATTTGCTGTTAATAATTATAGCATTTATTTGTTTTCATTATATTATATTGTTCTTTGTGTGATCTTTATATTAATTAGGATATTGTTGGTGGTCCTGTATTTACTCCAATCTTTGGTGACTACATTCAATATACACAAATTGGGAGACATGGACATCAAGTGGCTACTGAAGTTACATTACAATTGGAGACTCTTAGAGACATGCTTGATGATGTTATGTCTATTAAGATATTGTCTGCATCGTCAAATAGTGTTAGAACCCATTTAAATTAGAAGTTCAATCATTTTCGTTTAATACTTGTTTATTATCCTTGTGCTCACGTATTGTATATCTAATTTGTAACACCCAACCATACTTTATCTTATGCTTAAGTCATAAGACTGAGATAGTAACATATTACCATCTCTAAAAATAGTTATATATATATAATAGAGAAAAGGATACTTAACTAGGAGTCTTGAAAAACGGTTAAAACAAAATTGCAAAATAAAAAGTGCAACGCTCAGGAAAGGATTACTTGTGTGCTAAGAAACCTAATAGGAACATGATAAAGATAAGCAAAAGAATAAAGGAAAGGCAAGAAAATAGCATAACTAGCCCCTGACTCAGCCTGCGAAGCTAAGGCTGGCCAGAGGATATATATATATATATATATATGAACATACATAGGTATCCCCAAAATACACCAAAATACCAAAATAAACTCCTATCTCTCCCTCAACCTCTAAGAGGAGCAGCATACATAAGTTACTTGGAGAGTAAGCTAAATACATATATATATATATACAAATAGAAAACCAAAATACACCCAAGGACTACTTCGCTTCCTAGGATCCAGATGCCTAGCGAGGAGCCTCTCGACCTGCATCTGAAAAATAACAATATAATATGAAATGAGAATCGGAGGTTCTCAGCATGGTAAAAGTGCCAAGAGCATAATAAATAAGGTCCTGAGAATGCCATAGGCAATCCTAGAACTCCGTTATACAATTATCCAACTTAATTACTAAAAAGAAGCTATAATAGGGGTAGGTATTCTAAATCTACCTAACATACTCAATTTCAATCCTAATCTAACACCAAACCATTTCTCCTTTTCCTCCATCCCTCCATCATCCACAATGCAATAGAAACAAGCAACCAAACAAGTTCACAGACAAGTAATGAGCAGATAGTACAAATAGCAAGTATAACAGGTAGCAGGTGATATAAATCAATTAGGCAAACGTAGGAAATGCATAGCAATCAAAACAAATAAATGCATATAATGCATGCCTGTCCTATGGCTGATGGGGCCCATCTGTCGGTTATCCAGCCAACCTGACAAGTTCGAAAACCTTAGATTGTCCCCCGTCGCGCATCTCCAAGAGTCTATGCATAGAATTCACATTTAATCATCATATAAATCACTCAATGGGGGCTATCCATACCCAAAAATTTATACGTACCCAGTCACCCTTACGACGTAGGGTCAACAGAGTATCGAGATTCAACCTGAAACACGTGGTGGCGAGCCACGGTTTTTACCCAGAGAAACTCGTATCTCAGATATCATCATTCATAAGCCATTTCATAGTCATAATCATTATTTAATCATTCATCAAGCCATGGCATGCTAACTCCTTTTATTAACAACTTCCCTTTCACATTTTTCATCACCATTTCCTTACATTTGTTCTTTATAGCCATAGCAACATGTATTCATTTAGCTTTCACATCATTCCCCTATAATTCATCACGTTTACCCTTTCTGGGTCCTGACCAAATCATTTATCAAACTCTTCTCAACCTTTTTAATATCGAATAATCTTAAAATCAACCCAACTCTAATATTAAATCAATCACATAACACGAAGATTAATCTTTAACTTCTCGGACCCATGACTATCACTAAGACATTCTCGACACTCTATTTTCTTTTCTGTTTTTAACATAACAAATGAACTCGGAATTGGACAAACTTTATGTCCAAACGTTTATCTTGGAATTAGATTTCTAACAAATCAAAAATCATAATTTTCTAATTTAACTAGCCTCAGAACTAAAGGAGAAACACTGACTGCTCTGCAGTGCTTAGAAACCAGAAAACAGCAACAGCATACGATATCTAAAATTCCATCTAAAATTAAAATTAAATCCAATAGCCTTAAAAATTAATATGGTTTAACTTAACATATCCAGATTTATTTTCCAATTGGTTTTAGGTTAAAACCATTTTTAATGAAGGAGTTATGTAACTTGGAAGTTGAGTAACTTTCTTTAGAATTCTGTTTTAAAAGCCAATGAACATGTTCTCTTCCAAGTCCCATAACTCACTCATTAAAACATGGACAGCCCTAAAATTTAAATCATACCTCCAATTGGTTGCATCTAAATACCCTTCCATAATCAGAAGTTATAAACTCTCAAAGTTGCTGATCTAAGAAAATAGAATCTGGCTTTTATTGTATAACGTATCGTATTTCAAAAATTCATATCTTTAAAACCACAAGTCCAACCATTCTGAAATTTTATGACGTTAAAATAATAGGACTAAAGATTTATTTAAAATTAGTTTCATTCCAAAATTCATTTTGAAACATTCGCAGCAGAGCCAACAAGTTACTGCTGTTCTAAAAATTATGCAGTAAAAATCAGATTCCACGACTACAATTTGAAAATTCACCATAAATCATATATTTAACGAAAAGATCCCAAATTCTGCAGTTCAGTTTCAAATATTCCGAGGTTTAACCAGGACTTGGTTCCACACAATTTTGATCATCATAGAATTAGTTACAGCATATGCAATACCACCATAATACAACTCTACATCCATATTAACAAACAACAACCATAATCCATCATAAATAAATACAAGAGAATACCATTAATAACTTCCACACCTCATAATTCCAATATATATATCCACCAACAAATTTATTCCAACAACATTACAAGGTTAATCACTAAATACAATAAACAATTCAACTTATCCTATGGTTCTTCTAACCTAAGTTTTCACAATACCGTAAATATTAAACGTGCGAAAATTAAACCATACCTTGGCCAATCACTTAGTTTCACCCAAGGCAGCCTTACAACATAAATCATAGCCCCTCCAAGCTTAATTACAATAGCCCCAAAACAAGCCTTGATCACCAATAAGCCTCCAAGTACTCCCAACTCAAACCCAATGCATATATATATATATATATATATATATATATATATATATATATATATATATATATATATATATATATATATATATATATATATATATATATAATTCAATTCACCCCTAATTCACATATATATCCAAATTCATATTTTTCATCAATAAATCAAAAATTGGCAAGGGTTTAGTTTGTTCTTACCATACCCATTGATGATTAGAGTGCAACCCAACAATTATCCAATTTTAGTTTGTACCTAAACCACCAAAATTATCAAAACCATTCAAAACCTCAACAATTTTCGTGCAAAAAAGGGTCACAGAGAACTGGAAATGAATTGGTAAGAAACTTATCACTTTTTTGCATAGAATTGAAGAGGACTCTGAGTCAAATGTGTGGCCGCAAACGGCTCGTCAATCGGAGCTCAAACGAGGAAGATACGGTGGATCAAAGATGGTGAGAGTTTAGGAGCTTCTCCTCCCTTTTCCAAATCTGTTTGTATCGTTGCATGAAAATGGGGAAGAAGGAGCTGCTGTTTAGTTTAAATGGTTGGACCCACGGGCTCGATTTGGACCCCGGTTCAACCGGTTCGGCCCTTTCGGTCCGATTTTGTGCCAAAATTTGGAAATTGATATCAAAATACTCGTTTCGACGAGCTTTATCATATTTTGATATTAGTTTTGTATTTTTAGCTTTCCTAATTAAAATTCAAATTATTGACTAATTATTTATCAATTTTAGTGGGGTTTACATAATCTATACATGTATGTATATTATATGTAATGCAGGATGAAATGTGTTTCTTACTTAGTAATATAGTCTCTATGTTGAAGAACCAAAAGTGGTTCTTTTTTGCATGTTTGTGCGGTGCACCGGTATCCCGTGTAACAGATGTACATTATTGTAATATGTATTGGGTGGAATGCGTTGACGTGATTTTAAGGTATTCTTTTTACGTATTGTAAATTTTTTTCCCAATTTATTCCCCCCGCTTTTTTTTAATCCCTAATGTTGTCAACTACATGAAGCTATCGGATCAAGATACTTGTTACACATGCAAACGGGTGCAATGTTTTCATCCTAGGTGATGATGCAGTTTCTCAACTTCTTGGCAAAAGTTGTTCTGAATTTTTAAGCGAGAACCCAACGTTTTCACAGGTAACAACAATAATTAATTGTGATGGGTATCAAAATTTGTCTGTTTGTAAAGTTGTGGTTTTAAAAACAATCTATTAATGTTGATTTTCCTTATCTTTTTGTGTTTCAGTCATTTTATGACTATAATGTTCCGGATACTATTGTTTCACTTATCAAGAACAAGCATGTGGTATTCATTGTAGATCCAAGACCCATTGGTTATGAGTTAAAAACATCTATTCATATTGTTCGTGCAATCTGTGATGACTCATCAATCATCAAAATTTTTGAAGATGCACTTAACATGAATCAAGAAAAGGTTGGAATATCAATTTTAATGTATAGTATTTTTTTGTCTGTATATTCATCTCATGTGGTTTGTATATTACAAATACAACTAATATTCTGATATATTCGTTGATTCATTTTCAATTCAGTTATTTTTTTTAGAGTTGTGTGTTCCTGATATTCCATTGGAATTTAATCATGTTATTCAACTTCATTCTTATGTGAACACTGCTGGTGCTTCAAGCTCAAGTGTTCAATTCGATGGTGTTTCACCAACATCTGTTATTCCCTGCGATCCCTTGGTATATTAACTTCCAATTTTATGATTGAAATACAAAATAAAATCATTCAGGACTCGGCTTTAGTTAGATACTCTTAAATCACTTTGTTATTCTTGAGGCTAATTAGTATCTTTTATCTGTATCTAACAATCGTTGACTTTTTTTCCTTTTTAATAGCGTGCTGCACAAGTTAGTGAGAATAATGTATTTTCTGCAATGAATTTCAATAATGATCACCAGGATATTGATCTCACAATTGGACAACAACTCCTTCTTTGTTTTGGCCAGTCTCGTGTGCATAAAGATGTTGTTGAAAAAATGGACGAATGCAGTGGTTAGATTATATAATTTTTATTTTAGCTCCGTAAACTTATATATATATATATGTGTATGTATGGGTGTGTATGCCTAATATGATATAAATATTGTAATGGACATGTGCAACCAAATGAAATTTATTATGTTATATATAATATATAATATCGTTTGTGCAATGGTTGCATCTTTATGATATATATATATATATTTCTATGGAGTTAACTTTTTTATGGAAATTTTTTATTGAGTTAGATTTTTGCTCAGAATTCTTATGAAGTTAACTTTTATATACAATATCTGATAATTGTATCTAAAATAGGTTATTTTTTCAAAGAACAAAGTATTAGATTTTGGTTAAAAATATTGATGTAGCTTTTAATGAATATCTTTTAATTTTTTTATTTACTATGTTAATATTAGATTTCTCTATCTCAATAATTTTTATTTTAGTATATTTTGGTATATTAGTAAAAATATGTTTTATGTATTTTTTATAATTTATTTTCTTTAATTTGTTGTAGTTTCAAATTTTGAAGTGATATTGTAATATTTTTAATTAGTGTACATAGTATAAAAGTTGCTGAATATTTTAGTAAGTAATTTTATTCTTTGTTGTTTACTAAATTAAAAGTTTTAAAATTATTATGTTAATAGTTAAAGTAATAAATATTGTAAACAAAAGAGTTATTACTTGACATCTCACTGAAATAGATACAATAAAAATAAATTATTAAATTAATTATTATTTTATTATATTTTTATTCATCAATATACTATATATTTTTTTATTAAATAAATATTTTTTCACTAAAATAATTAAAAATATAATATACTGTACTTATTTACAATTACATAAAAAAATTTTACAAAATACTAAATATGTTTTTTATATATACTAATTGATTAATATTAGATTTTTTTCTCTATCTCAATCATTTTTGTTTTAATATATCTTCCCCAGGAACTTGAAAAAGCATGTTCAATGTCAGGAATAAAATAAATATAGTTGAAGCCTTCTTTATAAAGCTGAAAAATTCTTTTTTCTTTCTTATTCTAAAGTCTTCGTATGTTCATGACAACACTGATTTACTGGTAATTGAAAAAAAAACAATAAGCCAATAATTAATTTCATTCCATATTTTCTAGATTTTTTTTTCTGTTAGTAAAAATATGTTTTTTTTTATTTTTTATGCTTTATATTTTTTAATTTGTTGTAGTTTTAAATTTTGAATTGATATTGTTATATTTTTAATTGGTGTATATAGTATAGAAACTGTTGAATATTTTAGTAAGTAATCTTATTCTTTGCTAACCAATTTAAAATTTTTAGAATCATTATATAAATAATTAAAATGATACATATTGTATGCAATAGAATTAGTACTTGACATCTTACTAGAATTGATACACTGAAAATAAATTATTAAAATAATTATTATGTTATTATATCTTTATTCATAGATATACTATATATTTTTATTAAATAATTATTTTTCACTATAATAATTAAAAATATAATATACTGTACTTATTTATAGTTACATAAATTTTTTTTGCAAAATACTAAATATGTTTTTTATATGTACTAATTAATTAATGAATGAATTGTATTTGTAACACACAGCGTATACGCTGTTCATTTTTGAGAGAATACTTAGATGGATTAAAAGGAAGGGGCAAAATTTGGATTAGTCATGATGAAGACATGAATTGACCCATTAAATACAATTTCTCTAATATTCGAAAACAAACTATAGTCAATGGTGATTGGAGCAAATTTTACAAGGAAAATAAGTTACAAGTTGGTAATGTTTTACAGTTTTTTAATTATTTTTTTATTTATTTTTCATAATATGTGTGGTAATAATTTTTACATTGCCTAAAATTTTCATTAATTAATCACTAATTTTATAGATACTAAAAATGACACGTGAATTTTTTTAGTGAAATTTTCATTAATCACTAAATTAAACTGAACTTCAGTTATGTTAACTTTTTATTTAGTGATTCACCTCATATTTGAAACCAAAGAAATTCAAAGAACAAAGTATTAAATTTTGGTTAAAAAAATTGATGTTGGTTTTAATGAATATCTTTTAAAAGTTTTTTTTATTTACTATGTTAATATTAGATTTCTCTAACTAAATAATTTTTTATTTTAGTCTATTTTTTTTAGGAATTAGAGAAAACATGTTCAATATAATAAAAAATATATAAATGGTTAAAACCTTTTTTACAAAGCTGAAAAATCCTTTTTTTTTCTTATTATGAAATTTTCGTATATTCATGATAACGCTAATCTATTGGTAATTGAAAAGAAACAAAAAGTCAATAATTAATTTCATTCCATATTTTCTAGAGTTTATTTTCCATTAGTAAAAATATATTTTTTGTTTTATTTTTATGCTTTATATTTTTTATTTGTTGTAATTTTAAATTTTGAATTGATATTGTTATATTTTTAATTGTTGTACATAGTATAGAAGCGGCTGAATATTTTAGTAAATAATCTTAGTGTTCGTTGTTAACTAATTTAAAATTTTTTATTTTAGTAAATAATTAAAATGATAAATATTGTAAGCAATAGAATTAGTACTTGACATCTCATTGAAATTGATACACTAAAAATGAATTATTAAATTAATTATTATGTTATTATATTTTCATGCATAAATATATTATATATTTTTAACTAGATAATTATTTTTTAATAAAATAATTAAACATATAATATACTGTACTTATGTACAATTACATAATAAAAATTTTATAAAATACTAAATATATTTTTTATATGTAATAATTGATTAATGAGTGAATTGTATTTCCAACACACAACATATACCTTGTTCATTTTTTAGACAATATTTAGATTGATTAAAAGGAAGGGGCAAAGTTTGGGTTAGTCACGATGAAGACACGAATTGACCCATTAAATACAATTTTTCTAATATTCAAAAACAAACTACAATCATTGGTAGTTGGAGCAAATTTTACAAAGAAAATAAATTACAAATTGGTAATGTTTTACAGTTTCTTAATTATTTTTTCTTTTATTTTTCATAATTTATATGGTCATAAATTTTATATTGCCTAAAATTTTCATTAATTAATCACTAATTTTATAGATAGTAAAAATAACACATGAAAATTAAAAATGATATTAATTCATTTTTTTAAGGTTCTAACTCTAACTTTAATTAATTGATTTACTTTTACATAAAGTGTATTTTTTATTCTTCATGTTTCTTAAAAAATTTTAAATTTTATGTTTTTGATTTGCATAAGATAATATCATTTGTGGAATTCTTAGAACGTTGTCATATATATTTTTATGTATGTCCATTTTTATCTGATGAAAATGACTGTGTTATTATCTATCATGAAATTATCTACTAAACTATATATTTATTATTTCATATTATTTAGTTTGAATTATTGTGAATTTCAGCCAGATTTATTTGGTTGGAACCAACCAGTTTTTAATTATGAGGGATCAGATTTTGGTATTCACGAAAGTGATAGTAATTATATTGTAGTTGGTGATGATGTCCAATGGAAACCAAAGATAAAGAAAAGCAACAATGCAGCTAATTAAAACCAACTTTCGATTATGTTAATTTTTTTTATTTTGTTGTTCATCTCATATTTGAAACCAAGTTGAAGAAATTCAAAGAACAAAGTATTCAATTTTGCCTAAAAAAATTGATGTTGGTTTTAATAAATATATTTCAAAAGTTTTTTTTATTTATTATGTTAATATTAGATTTCTCTATCTAAATAATTTTTTATTTTAGTCTATTTTTTTCAAGAACTAGAGAAAACATGTTCAATGTAAGAAAAAAAATATAGATGGTTGAAAGCTTCTTTACAAAGCTGAAAAATCTTTCTTTTTTTCTTGTTCTAAAGTTTTCGTATGTTCATGACAACACTAATCTACTTGTAATTGAAAATAAATAAAAAGTCAATAATTAATTTCATTCCATATTTTTTAGATTTTATTTTTCATTAGTAAAAATATGTTTTTTGTTTTATTTTTTATGTTTTATATTTTTAATTTGTCGTAGTTTAAAATTTTGAATTGATATTATTAAATTTTTAATTGGTGTACATAGTATAGAAACTGCTGAATATTTCAGTAAGTAATCTTATTCTTTGTTATTAACTAATTTAATATCTTTAAAATCATTATGTAAATAATTAAAATGATAAATAGTTTAAACAATAGAGTTAGTAGTTAAAAATTTAGCAAAACTGCAAAACACAACTGTTTAAATGCACTTAACTCCCCATTTTCCCATTGTGCATTACAAGATTATACTGCCCTCCCAACCCAGGAACCCTAGCATCCCACGCAACGGCACAGCTATCTTCCTCCCTTCACCCTCGCTCGCATCGTCCTTTCTGTCAACGCCGGCGAGCTGTCTCCATGACATCCGTCCAGGTGCTGAACAACTTTGGTCTCTGACTCAAGTTGGAGTTTTGAAGATTAGAGTCATGGTTGTTGCAACTCTCCACCATCGTTATCATTTCAGCTCTGGAAGCACTATCTGTTCCACCGTCGCCGTTCCTCCTTCTGTCGCGCATCTCTGTTCCAACATCGCCGGTGTCAGCTTGGTTCCACAGGTCCAGTTCCCCCTCTGTTTTGTGCTTTCTAGATTTTGGATTTTACTTTTTAAAACAATAATTGGTTAATAATAATTGTTTAATAATCTATTAAATCCTCTTTTTCACTAGTGATAATTAAAAAGAAATTTGAATGTGTATTAATTGAGTATTTTTTTGTGACTTATTAGTTGAGTATATACATATAAATAACAAATATATTTTTGATTCATTACATATATTTCTTTTCGGTTTTATTGAACTTGCCTTTCTGGTTCGTATTTCTCTTTAATTCTCGCCAATCTCTCCATTTGTTATTCTCAGATCACCAATTGCTACAAGCCGCACCCACAGTTCTAACCGTAGCTACTCGAATTCGTTGTCTGATAGCACAATAATGGTATCGACTCTAGTGGGATTCTGGTAACTCTAAACGAGTGACGCTCTTTTGAACCTTAACAACCTGGGTGTTACATACTGGTATGAGAGTTTAGCCCGCGTCCTCTTCATGTACGAATTTTCTCAATTACTGTTTCTGAATCTTTTGTTTTTGATTTCGAGATTTTGGCTGCTTTTTTTTTATTTAGAGTTTTAATTCTTTTATTTAAAAAAATAAACTTATACTAAGACTAATCATTGTTAGTTTTATTCTAATTCAATTGAATGGGTTTTGTTTCTTATCAGACTTGTTATTCATTAGTTTTATTTTGTTGAATTCTATACTTTGTTAATTTTCTATTTCTCTAATAAGTTGATGTTATACTTTATAAACTGATAGGGTGCTTTATTGGATAAATACTTATTTGTTGCTTTACTTGAATTCTCAATGTGTCTCTTGCACCTTGCTGAAGAGTATCTTACATCCTTGCTAGTAGTTAGGTTTTTGTAGAGGCTGCAAATTCCATTGAACTTCACTATGAACCTTTGAAGTGTCACTATTCTGTTGGTTATCTTATAATTTCAGGTAATTAGATGAACAAGCTATGATTGCAAGCAATGAATAGAACTAAATAACAACTAAGGAGGCTTATTAGTGGAGTGAAGTAAAAGATTGCTCTTATGCTTTTCTATAACACCCTACCTCTAAAATAAAATGAGTACATATAATAGCAGAAGAATTATAATATGCTAGGAGCCTAGAAGAAAAGAGGAAACAAAATCACAAAATAAAAGAGCAACGCTCAAGGAACGGGTTAACTTGCGTGCTAAGAAAACCATAACTATTAAACATATGATAACAGAAGTAGGAATAGAGTGCCAAAGATACAGAATAACAAGCTCCTGACTCAGCCTGCGAAGTCAAGACTGGTCGGAGAATATACACTCATATATACATATATATACATATCCAAAACCCAAATGTACATAAACAAAATTCTGCCTCTCCATACACCTCTAGGAGGATCAAAAAGAATAAGTTATGTGAAGAGAAAGCTAAGTACATATATATACATCATAGCATAACAAAATAACCCAGTAACCACTCCGCTTCAAGAGTCCAGACGCCTAATGAGATGCCTCTCGACCTGCATCTGAAAAACAACAACATAGTATCAAATGAGAACCGGAGGTTCTCAGTATGGTAAAGGTGCCACACACATAATATATAAGGTCCGAGGAATGCCAGAGGCAATCCTAGAACACCGACACTCAGATTATAGAGCTTAAAGTATTAAACAGAAGCCATAAAAGGTTGTTTACTAAGGATATTTAAACCTAACTTAATTTAACCTTAAATCTAAATCCCATTCTGCCATTACTCCTTACCTCCAACTCCATCATGCATTTTCACAGACAACTAAACAGACAAAGGCAAGCACAAGAAGGTTACAAGTACTGCAGATAACAAATATACATTTAACATGGCAAGTACATTTAGGCACACCCAGTTAATACACAATCAAGTAATTCAAGTAATATGCATATGATGCATGTCTGTCCTATGGCTGATGAGGCACATCTGTCGGTTATCCAGCCAACCGGACAAGTCTGAATTGTCCTTAGACTGTCCCCCGATGTGCATCCCCAAGAGTCTATGCATAGCTTTTTCTCAATAATCAATATTGCTCAATGGGGGTAACATTCCCGGGAATTTATATAGTGCCCGGTCACACTTACGTCGTAGGATCAACAGAGTATCGAGTTTTCTACCTGGTACACGTGGTGGCAAGCCACGGCACTTTATCCAGGGAATCTCGTATCTCAGATCATTCAAATTCATAAGCCATATAAATAATTCATCAACATCCACATCATTCTCAATTGCATCTCATTCATCATCATACATTAAACATATTCAATGCTTATCCTTCATTATCACACCTCTCATTCCGTCCATCAATAGTTCCAATTCAAAACATAATTCATTCTTTTCTAAGAATCAAACTTCAAACTGAAAACATACTCATTTTCTTAATAACACTAAATCAAACCATATAACCTTTGAATCTAAATCGTTTTAGATAATCATATAAACAAAATCTCTAATTTTTATAAAATTTTGGCAGCATCTCCTCTAAAACTCCGACTTTGCCACCCTTTTCGGGTCCAAACCTGCTTTCTTTTCAATTCAACATACCCTTCCTCATCATCATAACAGTCACCACAATAAATCTACCTCAGATCGACAATTATACTCATACGATATTCAAATCTAACAACCGAAATTCAACTAAGGATCATAGTTCACTAATCATAGGCTTCTAACACAAAATACCTTAAATCAATAATTCACCAAATTATTAGTTAATCAACAAGCACCAAACCAACCATGTTCATCAACAATAACATTCAACCATAATTCTCTCCAAATTAACATAACAACATTCACCATCCAAAATTAATAACTAATGATCCAATAAACTTCAACCAAATATATTCATCGACAAATTACTAAACATTAAACATACACCTGCATTCCAACTTATCCTATGGTCATCTAGCCTAAGTTTTCACAGAACATTATATATTAAATGTAAGAAACCTAAACCATACCTTGGCCGATTTTCACGTAACGACCAAAGCTATTTATTCAAAACCAAGGCAGCCCCTCAAAACTCAACTAATCAGCTTCCTCCAAGTTCCAATATTCACAATTTCAAGCTCCAATTATTTATTCACAACCTAATACACATTTATAACACATATATATCCAATTAATACTCAAAGCTCAAATTCAATGAAATTAAAATAGAATTATCATATCCTCACCTTACCCAAGCTTCACATAAGCAAGAGTGAACGTTTTTCTCAAGCTAATTGGATCCTAAAACATAAAAAATCAAAAAAATTCAATACCCCTTCTCAAAACTCGAAAATTGGGGGAAAAGAGTAGCTAAGAATATTTAAGGGCTTACCTATAAAATTATTCCGGTAGAAACGTAGAGCTCGATGTGGTGGACGCGTGGCCGCAAACGGTGCGGCGATCGGAGCTCGGATCGGAAAGTTACGGCGCCTTGAACTTGGAACGAGGGTTCAGACCCTTTTCTTCTTCCCCCTGGACGCAAGCTTTCAGTGTCACGTTGCTGAAATGAGGGAGATGCAATGCGTGGGTTCATTTAATAGGTCAGTCCGGTTGGACCAATGGCCCGGTTTGGATCCGGTTTAACCGGTTCGGCCCATTTGGTCCAATCTTGGACTGATTTCCTCAAAATTAGTATCAAAATTCTCGTTTCGACGAGCTCTATCCTAATTTAATATAATATTCACATTTATAATCCTCCTTATTAAAAACTAATTTATTGAATAATTATCTACTAATTTAACCGTGGTTTACATCCTACCCACCTAATAAAGAATTTTGCACTCAAAATTCAGATGTAGTTAGTAGTTATCTGAAAAGAAATGTGGGTAATCCTTCCGTATATTTGATTCGAGTTTCAAGGTGTGTTCCTTAATACCAACTCGACTCCACATTACTCTTACCAATAATATTCTTTTCTTGTGTAATCGTTTAATGTTGGTGTCACCATTCCTTATCAGAATTACTGGAGGTATTTGATCTTCCCCCACTTGAATCGGTTCCGGTTCCAGAACATGACTTGCATCAGGGGTATATCTCCGAAGCTGTGAGACATAAAACTCATCGTGCAAATTTGAAAGATACGGTGGTAAGGCAATCCTATAAGCTACTGGCCCAATTCCTTTCAGGATCTCAAATGGTTCAATATAACGGGGATTCAGTTTCTTAGTCTTAATAGCTCTTTCTACTCCAGTGGTTGGTGTAACTTTCAGAAAAAAACATGCTCTCCTTCTTCGAATTCCAAAGGCTTTCGGCTTTGATCAGCATACCTCTTTTGGCGGTTTTGGGCTATAAGCATTCGACTACGAATCTTCTTTATTTGCTCAGTCGTTTCAGCTATCACCTCAGGCCCTAATAAAATCCTTTCTCCAGTTTCATACCAACACAACGAAGATTGACATTTCCTGCCATACAGAGCCTCATATGGAGCCATTCCAATGCTCACATTATAGCTATTATTATAAGCAAATTCTATTAATGGCATATATCGATCCCAGCTCGCTGGCTGGTCCAAAACATAAGCCCTTAGCATATCCTCCAAGGTCTGAATAGTTCTCTCTAACTAACCATCTGTCTGAGGGTGATACGTAGTACTCAAACTTAGCTGAGTCCCAAATGCACACTGAAAGGCTCCCAGAACCTTGATGTAAAATGGGGATCTCTGTCAGATATAATAGTAGAAGGTACGCCATGCAACCTAACAATCTCTTTAATATACATTCGAGTTAATTCTTCCAGTGTACAACTTATTCGGATAGGAAGAAAGTGAGCTGATTTTGTCAGTCGATCCACAACCACCCAAATAGCATCACAACCAGACCGGGTTCTAGGCAAACCTATCACAAAATCCATTGCGATACCCTCCCATTTCCATTGTGGAATCTCTAAAGGCTGAATAGTTCCTGATGGTCTCTGATGCTCAATTTTAACCTTCTGACACGTTAAACATTTAGATACATGCAATGCCACATCATTCTTCATACCTGGCCACCAAAACATCGTTTTCAGATCCTGATACATTTTAGTACTCCCCAGATGAATTGAGAACCCGCTCTTATGAGCTTCTTTCAAAATACTCTGTCGCAGGTCTCCGATATCTGGCACAATTATCCAGTTCTTAAACCTCCACAAACCATCTTGATCTTCTACCACTATCTACTGTTTTCCCTGTCCAACTGCTGGTAATACCTTTCGTAACGCTTTACTGTCTCAATGAGCCTTCAGAAGTTCTGATTTAAAATCACTTGAAATCTGCAACTGACTCAAACACAAAATTCCAGATTCTTCTCTAATTCCTAAATTCAAACCTTGAAATGCCTTCAGTAACTCTTCCTCCTGTAGCATCATCCAAGCTGCATATAAAGATTTCCGACTCAAGGCGTCCGCCACAATGTTCGCTTTTCCTGGATGATAATTCAATTCAAAATCATAATCTTTCAGAAGCTCCGTCCACCTCTTCTGACACATATTCAACTCTTTTTGCTCAAAAAGATACTTCAAACTCTTATGGTCTGAGAAAACATGAAACTTAATGCCATAAAGATAATGCCTCCAAATTTTTAAAGCAAACACAACAGCAGCAAGTTCCAAATCATGTGTCGGATAGTTCATTTCATGCGGCCTTACTTGCCGTGAGGCGTATGCTACAACATTTTGGTGCTGCATCAGAACGCACCCCAAACCTTTCAGAGATGCATCACAATACACTTCAAACGGTTCACTTGGTTCAGGTAATACCAATACAGGTGCAGTAGTCAACCTGTGCTTCAATGCTTGAAAACTCTCTTCACATTCCGGAGTCCAGATAAAAGGCGCATCCTTCCTAGTCAATTTAGTTAAAGGTAAGGCGAGCTGTGAAAATCCCTTAATGAATCTGCGATAATACCCCGCCAAACCTAGGAAACTTCTTATCTCTGTCACTGAAGTTGGTCGCCCCCAATTCATCACTGCTTCCACCTTAGCAGGATCCACAGCTATTCCCTGCTTACTTACCACGTGGCCGAGAAACTTTACCTCACTCTTCCAGAACTCGCATTTAGATAACTTAGCATACAACTTCCTGTCTCTCAGAATTTGTAGCACAGTTTGCAAGTGTTCAGCATGTTCCTCTTTAGACTTAGAATAAACAAGAATGTCATCAATAAAGACAATAACAAACTTGTCCAAATACGGTCGAAAAATCCTGTTCATATAATCCATAAATACTGCCGGGGCATTAGTTAACCCGAAAGACATCACTGTATACTCATAATGACCATAACGGGTTCTGAAAGCAGTTTTCGGAATATCCTCTTCTCTAACCCTTATTTGATGATATCCGGATCGCAGGTCAATCTTAGAAAACACACCGGCACCTTGTAACTGATCCATTAGGTCATCGATTCTAGGCAACGAATATTTATTCTTTACAGTAATCTTATTCAATTGCTGATAATCGACACATAGCCGCATACTCCCATCCTTCTTTTAAACCAGTAACACTGGCGCTCCCCACGGAGAAACACTTGGTCGGATAAAATGCTTACCCAACAGATCTTCCAACTAAGCCTTCAGTTCGGCAATTTCTAAAGGTGACATCCTATAAGGAGTAATTGAAATCGGACCGGCTCCAGGCACCAACTCAATTGCAAATTCCACTTCCCGATTAGGTGGAAATTCATTAATATCATCCAGAAACACATCCGAAAATTCACATACAACCGGAATCTGCTATAAACTCTGATCATCACCTGATACTCCCGCAATTAATAACATAATACCCTGACATTTAGTTTTAGAACAGGTTACTATCATAGAATTCAAATAGTAACTATTCACCACAACCGATGCTTCTGACCCTTTCGGCATAAACTGTACTGACTTCTCAGAACAATCAAGCAAAACATGATTCTTAGATAACCAACCTCTCGGTTATCCCAGCATCATCTTCCTGCATGATACGTTGTATTCCCTACCACCAATTCTGAGCCTCGCCTTATAGTTGATAAGTTCCAAACTCCACCCATTGCTCCTCAGGAACCTGCTGAGCCTGCAACGCCATTTCCATAGCCTGAATTCAATTATCTACATAAGTGGGATTTGAGGTTTCCCTGAAGGTCGGAGGGCAAACTTTCAGAAATATAGCAAGTGTCATTGGACCGCCCTCATAATTATTGTTCCCATGATTACCCTGATTTATCTGATTACCTAGTGCCTCGGCTGTCGCCTGCATAGCTGCAACCATATTTCCCAGAGCAGCCATAAAGTCTACTAGATCAGTCCCTATAGGGGCAGGAGTAACAGTGCCTGTCCTACCTCTACCTCGCCCGCAACCGCGTTCGCGAGTCGACATTTGGTTCTTATACACACCAAACAAGTGATATTAAGTTGATCAGTCTCAATATCACAGGTCTAATGCTTTAAGTTCCAAATGCATGCTCACACGCGTTTATGCCATATATATGAATCAGATATCCTAATAGCACATAAACACAAATACAGAGAATGCACAGAAGTACAATGAGTTCGTCTTTTAGGCTCTATAGGAACGAACTGCTCTGATACCATAATGTAACAACCTACCACACTAAGCTTTACGCTTAAGCCGTAAAACAGAGTTGGTGTGGTGTTACGACCTACAAAATAAAATGAGTACATATAATAGCATAAGAATTATAATATGCTAGGAGCCTAGAAGGAAAGAGGAAACAAAATCGCAAAATAAAAGTGCAACGCTCAAGGAAAGGGTTAACCTGCCGTCTTAAAAAAACCATAACTATTAAACATATGATAACAGAAGTAGGAATAGAGTGCCAAAGATACAGAATAATAAGCTCCTGACTCAGCCTGTGAAGTCAAGACTGGTCAGAGAATATACACTCATATATACATATATATACATATCCAAAACCCAAATGTACATAAACAAAATTCTGCCTCTCCATACACCTTTAGGAGGATCAAAAAGAATAAGTTATATGGAGAGAAAGCTAAGTACATATATATACATCATAGCATAACAAAATAACCCAGTAACCACTCCGCTTCAAGAGTCCAGACACCTAACGAGATGCCTCTCGACCTGAATCTGAAAAACAATAACATATTATAGAATGAGAACCGGAGGTTCTCAGTATGGTAAAGGTTCCACACACATAATATATAAGGTCTTGGGAATGCCAGAGGCAATCCTAGAACGCCGACACTCAGATTATAGAGCTTAAAGTATTGAACAGAAGCCATAAAAGGTGGTTTACTAAGGATATTTAAACCTAACTTAATTTAACCTTAAATCTAAATCCCATTCTGCCATTCCTCCTTACCTCCAACTCCATCATGCATTTTCACAGACAACTAAACAGATGATGAGCGGATAATTTATACGCTTTTTGGCATTGTTTTTAGGTAGTTTTTAGTAAGTTCAAGCTACTTTTAGGGATGTTTTCATGAGTTTTTATGTTAAATTCACACTTCTGGACTTTACTATGAGTTTGTGTGTTTTTCTGTGATTTCAGGTAATTTCTGGCTGAAATTGAGGGACTTGAGCAAAACTCTGAAAAAGGCTGACAAAAGGACTGCTGATGCTGTTGGAATCTGACCTCCCTGCACTCGAAATAGATTTTCTGGAGCTACAGAACTTCAAATGGCGCGCTCTCAACGGCGTTGGAAAGTAGACATCCAGAGCTTTCCAGCAATATATAATAGTCTATACTTTATTTGGAAATTGAGGACATAACTTGGCGTTGAACGCCAAGTACATGCTGCTGTCTGGAGTTAAACGCCAGAAACACGTCATGATCTGGAGTTGAACGCCCAAAACACGTTATAACTTGGAGTTCAACTCCAAGAAAAGCCTCAGCTCGTGGATAGATCAAGCTCAGCCCAAGCATACACCAAGTGGGCCCCGAAAGTGGATTTATGCATCAATTACTTACTCATGTAAACCCTAGTAGCTAGTCTAGTATAAATAGGATAAGTTACTATTGTATTAGACATCTTTTGACAGTTTAATCTTTTGACTATGTAGTCTTTGATCATTCGGTCTCTTGATCATTCAGGGGGCTGGCTATTCGGTCATGCCTGAACCTTTTACTTATGTATTTTCAACAGTGGAGTTTCTGCACACCATAGATTAAGGGTGTGGAGCTCTGCTGTAGCTCAAGTTTCAATACAATTACTATTACTTTCTATTCAATTCTCTTCTATTCTTATTCCAAGATATACGTTACACTTAACTTTGATGAATGTAATGATCCGTGACACTCATCATCATTCTCACCTATGAACGCGCGTGACTGACAACCACTTTCGTTATACTCTAGGCCGGGCGCATATCTCTTAGATTCCCCAACAGAATCTTCGTGGTATAAGCTAGATAGATGGCGGCATTCATGAGGATCCGGAAGGTCTAAACCTTGTCTGTGGTATTCCAAGTAGGATTCTGGGATTGAATGACTGTGACGAGCTTCAAACTCCTGAAGGCTGGGCGTGATGACAAACGCAAAAGAATCAAGGGATTCTACTCCAACCTGATTGAGAACCGACAGATGATTAGCCGTGCTGTGACAGAGCATAGGAACGTTTTCACTGAGAGGATGGGATGTAGCCATTGACAATGGTGATGCCCTACATACAGCTTGCCATGGAAAGGAGTAGGAAGGATTGGATGACTGTAATAGGAAAGTAGAGATTCAAGAGGAGCACAGCATCTCCATACACTTATCTGAAATTCCCACTATTAATTTACATAAGTATTTCTATCCCTTTTATTTTCTTTTTATTATTAATTTTCGAAACCCAAAACCTTTTAATCTGCCTAAATGAGATTTACAAGGTAACCATAGCTTGCTTCATACCAACAATCTCTGTGGGATCAACCCTTACTCACGTAAGGTATTACTTGGATGACCCAGTACACTTGCTGGTTAAGTTGAACGTAGTTGTGATCACATATGCCAAAGAGCCATTAAATAAATCTCATGCAAATACAAAGAGGGCAATCACAATTTCATCCACCAAGTTTTTGGCGCCGTTGCCGGGGATTGTTCGAGTATGGACAACTGACGGTTCATCTTGTTGCTCAGATTAGGTAATTTTCTTTTCAAAAATTTTTTCAAAAATCTTTTTCAAAATTTTTCTTTTCTTTTTCGTTTTTCTAACCATGTTTTTTGAAAAAATTAAAATAAAAATACAAAAAAATTAGAAAATCATAAAAATCAAAAATATTTTGTGTTACTTGTTTGAGTCTTGTGTTAATTTTTAAGTTTGGTGTCAAATGCATGCTTTTAAAATTTTTCTTGCATTTTTTTCGAAAATCTCATGCATTCATAGTGTTCTTTATGATCTTCAAGTTGTTCTTGACAAGTCTTCTTGTTTGATCTTGATGATTTCTTGTTTTGTGTTGTTTGTTGTTTTTCATGTGCACTTTTGCATTCATATTTTCCATGCATTAAAAATTTCTAAGTTTGGTGTCTTGCATGTTTTCTTTGCATCAAAAATTTTTCAAAATATGTTCTTGATGTTCATCATGATCTTCAAAGTGTTCTTGGTGTTCATCTTGACATTCATAGCATTCTTGCATGCATTCATTGTTTTGATCTAAAAATTTCATGCATTGAGTATTTTTGTTGTTTTTCTCTCTCATCATTAAAAATTTCAAAAAAAAATATCTTTTCCTTATTTCCCTCCAAATTTTCGAAAATTTGAGTTGACTTAATAAAAAATTTTCAAAATTAGATGTTTCTTACAAGTCAAGTCAAATTTTCAATTTTAAAAACCTTATCTTTTCAAAATCTTTTTCAAAAATTATATTTTTTCATTTTTTTCTATTTTTTGAAAATTTCAAAAATCTTGTTCAAAAATTATTTTTCAAAATCTTTTTCTTATCTTTATATCTAATTTTCAAAAACTCACTGACAATTAATGTGATTGATTCAAAAATTTGAAGTTTGTTACTTTCTTGTTAAGAAAGGTTCAATCTTTAAGTTCTAGAATCTTATCTTGTAGTTTCTTGTTAGTAAAGTAAGTAATTTTAAAATTTTTGAATTAAATCTTTTTATCTTTTATCTTATCTTTTTCAAAACCACCTAACTACTTTTCCCTCTTCAATTTTCGAAAATACCTCTCTCTTTTTCAAAAATTCTTTTTAATTAATTAATTGTTTTAAATTTTAATTTTAATCTTATCTTATCTTTAATTTTCGAAAATTACTAACTCCTTTTTCAAAATTGTTTTCGAAATTCTCCCTCTCTTTTCTTATTCTATTTATTTATTTAATTACTAACACTTCTCTTCACCTCTCTTAATCTAAAAATCCGAACTCAATATATCCCTTGTGTTTGGATTCTTCACTTTTCTTTCCTCTACCCCCTTCTTTTTCTACTAACATAAGGGAATCTCTATACTGTGACATAGAGGATTCCTCTTTCTTTTCTTGTTTTCTTCTCTTTCATATGAGCAGGAACAAGGATAAAGGCACTCTTGTTGAAATTGATCCAGAACCTGAAAGGATTCTGAAGAGAAAATTAAGAGAAGCTAAGTTACAACAATCTAAAGGTAACCTTTCAGAAATATTAGAACAAGAGAAGGAGATGGCAGCCGAAAATAATAATAATGCAAGGAGAATGCTTGGTGACTTCACAAAGCCAACATCCAAGTTTGATGGAAGAAGCATCTCCATTCCTGCCATTGGAGCCAATAACTTTGAGCTGAAACCTCAGCTAGTTGCCTTAATGCAACAAAACTGCAAGTTTTATGGACTTCCATCTGAAGATCCTTATCAGTTTTTAACTGAGTTCTTGTAGATCTGTGAGACTGTAAAGACGAATGGAGTTGATCCTGAAGTCTACAGACTCATGCTTTTCCCTTTTGCCGTAAGAGACAGAGCTAGAATATTGTTGGATTCACAACCTAAGGATAGCCTGGACTCCTGGGATAAGCTGGTCACTGCCTTCTTGGATGAATTCTTTCCTCCTCAAAAGCTGAGCAAGCTAAGAGTGGATGTTCAAACCTTCAAACAAAAAGATGGTGAATCCCTCTATGAAGCATGGGAAAGATACAAGCAGCTGACCAAAAGATGTCCATCTGACATGTTTTTAGAATGGACCATATTAGATATATTCTATTATGGTCTATCTGAATTTTTGAAAATGTCATTGGACCATTCTGCAGGTGGATCTATTCACCTAAAGAAAACGCCTGAAGAGGCTCAAGAGCTCATTGACATGGTTGCAAACAACCAATTCATGTACACTTCTGAGAGGAATTCCGTTAATAATGGGATACCTCAGAAGAAAGGAGTTCTTGAAATTGATACTCTGAATGTCATATTGGCTCAGAACAAAGTGTTGACTCAGCAAGACAACATGATCTCTCAAAGTCTGAATGGATGGCAAAATGCATCCAACAGTACTAAAGAGGCAGCTTCTGAAGAAGCTTATGATCCTGAGAACCCTGCCATGGCAGAGGTTAATTACATGGGTGAACCTTATGGAAACACCTATAACTCATCATGGAGAAATCATCCAAATTTCTCATGGAAGGATCAACAAAAGCCTCAACAAGGCTTTAACAAATGGTGGACGCAATAGGCTGAACAATAGCAAGCCATATCCATCATCTTCTCAGCAATAGACAGAGAATTCTGAACAAAACACTTCTAATTTAGCCAATCTAGTCTCTGATCTGTCAAAGGCCACTTTCAGTTTCATGAATGAAACAAGATCCTCCATCAGAAATCTGGAGGCACAAGTGGGCCAACTGAGTAAGAAAGTCATTGAAACTCATCCCAGTATTCTCCCAAGCAATACAGAAGAGAATCCAAAAGGAGAGTGCAAGGCCATTGATGTGATCAATGTGGCCGAATGCACCAGGGAGGAGGAGGACGAAAATCCTAGTGAGGAATACCTCCTCGGACGTCCTTCAAGCAAGAAGGAGTTTCCTATTAAGGATCCAGAGGAATCTGAGGCTCATACAGAGACCATAGAGATTCTATTAAATCTCCTTCTGCCATTCATGAGCTCTGAAGACTATTCTTCCTCTGAAGAGGATGAAGATGTGACTGGAGAGCAAATTGCTCAATATTTAGGAGCTATCATGAAGCTGAATGCCAAGTTGTTTGGTAATGAGACTTGGGAAAGTGAACCTCCCTTGCTCATTAGTGAACTAGATACTTGGATTCAGAAAACTCTACCTCAAAAGAAACAAGATCCTGGCAAGTTCTTAATACCTTGTACCATAGGCACCATGAGCTTTGAAAAGGCTCTATGTGATCTGGGGTCAGGGATAAATCTTATGCCACTCTCTGTAATGGAGAAGCTAGGGATCATTGAGGTACAACCTGCCTTGTTCTCATTACAATTGGCAGACAAGTCATTAAGACAAGCTTATGGAATAGTAGAGGACGTGTTAGTAAAGGTTGAAGGCCTTTACATCCCTACTGATTTCATAATCTTAGACACTAGGAAGGAAGAGGATGAATGCATCATCCTTGGAAGACCTTTCCTAGCCACAGCAGAAGCTGTGATAGATTTCAACAGAGGTGAATTAGTCCTTCAATTGAATGGGGACTACCTTGTGTTTAAGGCACATGGCCATCCCTCTGTGACAAAAGAGAGTAAGCATGAAGAGCTTCTCTCAGTTCAGAGTCAAGAAGATCCCCCACAGTCAAACTCTAAGTTTGGTGTTGTGAGGCCACAACTAAACTCTAAGTTTGGTGTTAAGATCCCATATCCAAACTCTAAGTTTGGTGTTGGGACTATACAACATTGACCTGATCACCTAGTGGCTCCATGAGAGCCACTGTCAAGCTATTGACATTAAAGAAGCGCTTGTTGGGAGGCAACCTAATTTTATTTATCTAATTTTTATTTTATTGTTATTTTGTGTTTTATTAGGTACATGATCATGAGGAGTCATGAAAAAATCATAAAAATTAAAAACAGAATCAAAAATAGCAAAAGAAAAAATTTCCACCCTGGAGGACGCACAGGCTGGCGTTCAACGCCAGTAAGATGCATCTGGCCGGCGTTCAACGCCAGAACAGAGCATCATTCTGGCGCTGAACACCAGAAACAAGCAACATTCTGACACTGAACGCCAGGAATGTGCCTAGAGAAGAAAAGCTGGCGCTGAATGCCAGTAACAAGCATGAAACTGGCGTTCAATGCCAGAAACATGCTTTACATGGGCGTTGAACGCCCAGAACGTGCACCAATGGGCGTTTAAATGCCAGAATGGTGTGCAAAGGCATTTTACATGCCTATTTGGTGCAGGGATGGAATTCCTTGACACCTCAGGATCTGTGGACCCCACAGGATCACCTCAGGATCTGTGGACCCCATAGGATCCCCACCTACTATATTCCCACCTTACCTCTTAATCCTATTTTTGTGATTTGTATTCCCCATGTCACACTTCCCAACACTCTTCACCAATCACCTCAATTTCTCTTCCCAATCACCTCCTTCACCACTCACATGCATCCACTCTTCCCCATAAACCCCACCTACCTTCAAAAATTCAAAACCATTTTCCCACCCATTCCCACCCTAAATGGCCGAATACACACTACCCCCTCTCCCTATATATACCCTTCCATTCTCCTTAATTTTCACACAACACAACCCCCTCTTCTTCCTTTTGGCTGAACCTACATCTCTCCCTCTCTTCCATATTTTCTTCTTCTTCTTCTTCTCTTCTTTCTTCTCTTGCTCGAGGACGAGCAATATTTTAAGTTTGGTGTGGTAAAAGCATAAGTTTTTTATTTTTTCCATCACCATCAATGGCACCCATGGCCGGAAAAGGAAAAGGGAAGACAAAAGCTTCCCCCTCTGAGTCATGGAAGATGGAAAGATTCATCTCCAAGAGCCATCAAGACCACTTCTATGATGTTGTGGCAAAGAAGAAGGTGATCCCTGAGGTCCCTTTCAAGTTCAAGAAGAATGAGTATCCGGAGATCCGACATGAGATCCGAAGAAGAGGTTGGGAAGTCTTAACCAACCCCATGCAACAAGTCAGAATCCTAATGGTTTAAGAGTTCTATGCCAATGCATGGATCACTAGGAACCATGATCAAAGTATGAACCTGAATCCAAAGAACTATCTCACAATGGTTCGGCGGAAATACTTAGATTTTAGTCCGAAAAATGTGAGGTTGGCGTTTCACTTGCCCATGATGCAAGGAGATGAACGCCCCTACACTAGAAGGGTCAACTTCAATCAAAGGTTGGACCAAGTCCTAATGGACATATGTGTGGAAGGAGCCCAATTGAGAATAGACTCCAAAGGCAAGCCAGTTCAACTAAGAAGACTGGACCTCAAGCCTGTGGCTAGAGGATGGTTGGAGTTCATTCAATGCTCCATCATTCCCACTAGCAACCGATCTGAAGTTACTGTGGATCGGGCCATCATGATTCATAGCATCATGATTGGAGAGGAAGTAGAAGTTCATGAGGTCATCTTCAATGAATTCTACAAAATAGCCGACAAGTCCTCCACCATGGCAAGGCTAGCTTTTCCTCACCTTATTTGCCATCTGTGTTACTCAGCTGGAGTTATCATAGAAGGAGATATCCCCATTGAAGAGGATAAGCCCATCACCAAGAAGAGGATGGAGCAAGCAAGAGAGACCATTCACGGTTCTCAAGAGATGCATGAGGAAGCTCATCATCAACAAATCCCTGAGATACCTCAAGGGATGCACTTTCCTCCTAACAACTATTGGGAGCAACTCAACACCTCCTTAGAAGATTTGAGCCACAATGTGGAACAATTAAGGGTGGAACATCATGAGCACTCCATCATTCTCCATGAAATAAGAGAAGATCAAAGAGCAATGAGGGAGGAGCAACAAAGGCAAGGAAGGGACATAGAAGAGCTTAAGGACATTGTTGGTCCTTCAAGAAGAAGACGCCACTAAAGGTGGATTCATTCCTTGTTCTTTATTTCTTTCTATTTTCGGTTTTGAATGTTGTGTTTATCTATGTTTTGTGTCTTTATTTCATGATCATTAGTATGTAGTAACTATGTCTTAAAGCTATGAATAAATTCCATTAATCCTTCACCTCTCTTAAATGAAAAATGTTTTAATTCAAAAGAACAAGAAGTACATGAATTTCGAAATTATCCTTGAATTTAGTTTAATTATATTGATGTGGTGACAATACTTTTTGTCTTCTGAATGAATGATTGAACAGTGCATATGTCTTTTGATATTGTTGTTTATGAATGTTAAAACTGTTGGCTCTTGAAAGAATGATGAACAAAGAGAAATGTTATTGATGATCTGAAAAATCATGAAATTGATTCTTGAAGCAAGAAAAAGTAGTGAAAAAGAAAGCTTGCGAAAAAAAAATGGCGAAAAAAAAGATAGAAAGAAAAAGAAAAAGCAAGCAGAAAAAGCCAATAGCCCTTAAAACCAAAAGGCAAGGGTAAAAAGGATCCAAGGCTTTGAGCATCAATGGATAGGAGGGCCCAAGGAAATAAAATCCAGGCCTAAGCGGCTAAATCAAGCTGTCCCTAACCATGTGCTTGTGTCATGAAGGTCCAAGTGAAAAGCTTGAGACTGAATGGTTAAAGTCGTGATCCAAAGCAAAAGAGTGTGCTTAAGAGTTCTGGACACCACTAACTGGGGACTCTAGCAAAGCTGAGTCACAATCTGAAAAGGTTCACCCAGTCATGTGTCTGTGGCATTTGTGTATCCGGTGGTAATACTGGAAAATAAAATGCTTAGGGCCACGGCCAAGACTCATAAGTAGCTGTGTTAAAGAATCAACATGCTTAACTAGGAAAGTCAATAACACTATCCGAAATTCTAAGTTCCTAAAGAAGCCAATCATTCTAAACTTCAAAGGAAAAAGTGAGATGCCAAAACTGTTCAGAAGTAAAAAGCTACAAGTCCCGCTCATTTAATTAAATTAATATTCATTGATATTTTGGAATTTATAGTATATTCTCTTCTTTTTATCCTAATTGATTTTTAGTTGCTTGGGGACAAGCAACAATTTAAGTTTGGTGTTGTGATGAGCGGATAATTTATACGCTTTTTGGCATTGTTTTTAGGTAGTTTTTAGTAAGTTCAAGCTACTTTTAGGGATGTTTTCATTAGTTTTTATGTTAAATTCACATTTCTGGACTTTACTATGAGTTTGTGTGTTTTTCTATGATTTCAGATAATTTCTGGCTGAAATTGAGGGACTTGAGCAAAACTCTGAAAAAGGCTGACAAAAGGACTGCTGATGCTATTGGAATCTGACCTCCCTGCACTCGAAATGGATTTTCTGGAGCTACAGAACTCCAAATGGCGCGCTCTTAACGGCATTGGAAAGTAGACATCCAGAGCTTTCCAGAAATATATAATAGTCTATACTTTATTTGGAAATTGATGACATAACTTGGCGTTGAACGCCAAGTACATGCTACTATCTGGATTTAAACGCCAGAAACATGTCATGATCTGGAGTTGAACGCCCAAAACACGTTATAACTTGGAGTTCAACTCCAAGAAAAGCCTCAGCTCGTGGATAGATCAAGCTCAGCCCAAGCATACACCAAGTGGGCCCCGGAAGTGGATTTATGCATCAATTACTTACTCATGTAAACCCTAGTAGCTAGTCTAGTATAAATAGGATAAGTTACTATTGTATTAGACATCTTTTGATAGTTTAATCTTTTGACTCTGTAGTCTTTGATCATTCGGTCTCTTGATCATTCAGGGGGCTGGCTATTCGGCCATGCCTAAACCTTTTACTTATGTATTTTCAACAGTGGAGTTTCTGCACACCATAGATTAAGGGTGTGGAGCTCTGCTGTACCTCAAGTTTCAATACAATTACTATTACTTTCTATTCAATTATCTTCTATTCTTATTCCAAGATATACGTTACACTTAACTTTGATGAATGTGATGATCCGTGATACTCATCATCATTCTCACCTATGAACGTGCGTGACTGACAACCACTTTCGTTCTACTCTAGGCCAGGCGCATATCTCTTAGATTCCCCAACAGAATCTTCGTGGTATAAGCTAGATAGATGGCGGCATTCATGAGGATCCGGAACGTCTAAACCTTGTCTGTGGTATTCCAAGTAGGATTTTAGGATTGAATGACTGTGACGAGCTTCAAACTCCTGAAGGCTGGGCGTGATGACAAACGCAAAAGAATCAAGGGATTCTACTCCAACCTGATTGAGAACCGACAGATGATTAGCCGTGCTGTGACAGAGCATAGGAACGTTTTCACTCAGAGGATGGGATGTAGACATTGACAACGGTGATGCCCTACATACAGCTTGCCATGGAAAGGAGTATGAAGGATTGGATGACTGTAATAGGAAAGTTGAGATTCAAGAGGAGCACAGCATCTCCATACACTTATCTGAAATTCCCACTATTAATTTACATAAGTATTTCTATACCTTTTATTTTCTTTTTATTATTAATTTTCGAAACCCAAAACCTTTTAATCTGCCTAACTGAGATTTACAAGGTAACCATAGCTTGCTTCATACCAACAATCTCTATGGGATCGACCCCTTACTCACGTAAGGTATTACTTGGATGACCCAGTACACTTGCTGGTTAAGTTGAACGTAGTTGTGATCACATATGCCAAAGAGCCATTAAATAAATCTCATGCAAATACAAAGAGGGCAATCACAATTTCGTCCACCAATAGACAAAGGCAAGCACAAGAAGGTTACAAGTACTGCAGATAACAAATATACATTTAACATGGCAAGTACATTTAGGCACACCCAGTTAATACACAAGCAAGTAATTCAAGTAATATGCATATGATGCATGCCTGTCCTATGGCTGATGAGGCACATCTGTCGGTTATTCAGCCAACCCGACAAGTCTGAATTGTCCTTAGACTGTCCCCCGACGTGCATCCCCAAGAGTCTATGCATAACTTTTTCTCAATAATCAATATTGCTCAATGGGGGTAACATTCCCGGGAATTTATATAGTGCCCGGTCACACTTACGTCGTAGGGTCAACAGAGTATCGAGTTTTCTACCTGGTACACGTGGTGGCAAGCCACGGCACTTTATCCAGGGAATCTCGTATCTCAGATCATTCAAATTCATAAGCCATATAAATGATTCAATTATAATTCATCAACATCCACATCATTCTCAATTGCATCTCATTCATCATCATACATTAAACATATTCAATGCTTATCCTTCATTATCACACCTCTCATTCCGTCCATCAATAGTTCCAATTCAAAACATAATTCATTCTTTTCTAAGAATCAAACTTCAAACTGAAAACATACTCATTTTCTTAATAACACTAAATCAAACCATATAACCTTTGAATCTAAATCTTTTTAGATAATCATATAAACAAAATCTCTAATTTTCATAAAATTTTGGCAGCATCTCCTCTAAAACTCTGACTTTGCCACCCTTTTCGGGTCCAAACCTGCTTTCTTTTCAATTCAACATACCCTTCCTCATCATCATAACAGTCACCACAATAAATCTACCTCAAATCGACAATTATACTCATACGATATTCAAATCTAACAACCAAAATTCAACTAAGGATCATAGTTCCCTAATCCTATGCGTCTAACACAAAATACCTTAAATCAATAATTCACCAAATTTTTAGTTAATCAACAAGCACCAAACCAACCATGTTCATCAACAATAACATTCAACCATAATTCTCTCCAAATTAACATAACAACATTCACCATCCAAAATTAATAACTAATTATCCAATAAACTTCAACCAAATATATTCATCGACAAATTACTAAACATTAAACATACACCTGCATTCCAACTTATCCTATGGTCATCTAGCCTAAGTTTTCACAGAACATTATATATTAAATACAAGAAACCTAAACCATACCTTGGCCGATTTCCACGTAACGACCAAAGCTATTTATTCAAAACCAAGGCAGCCCCTCAAAACTCAACTAATCAGCTTCCTCCAAGTTCCAATATTCACAATTTCAAGCTCCAATTATTTATTCACAACCTAATACACATTTATAACACATATATATCCAATTTAATATCCAAAGCTCAAATTCAATGAAATTAAAAAGAATTATCATATCCTCACCTTACCCAAGCTTCACATAAGCAAGAGTGCACGTTTTTCTCAAGCTAATTGGATCCTAAAACATAAAAAATCAAAGAAATTCAATACCCCTTCTCAAAACTCAAAAATTGGGGGAAAAGAGTAGCTAAGAATATTTAAGGGCTTACCTATAAAACTATTCCGGTAGAAACGTAGAGCTCGACGCGGTGGACGCGTGGCCGCAAACGGTGCGGCGATCGGAGCTCGGATCGGAAAGTTACGGCGCCTTGAACTTGGAACGAGGGTTCGGACCCTCTTCTTCTTCCCCCTTGACGCAAGCTTTCAGCGTCACGTTGCTGAAATGAGGGAGATGCAATGTGTGGGTTCATTTAATAGGTCGGTCCGGTTGGACCAATGGCCCGGTTTGGATCCGGTTTAACCGGTTCGGCCCATTTGGTCCAATCTTGGACTGATTTCCTCAAAATTAGTATCAAAATTCTCGTTTCGACGAGCTCTATCCTAATTTAATATAATATTCACATTTCTAATTCTCCTTATTAAAAACTAATTTATTGAATAATTATCTACTAATTTAACCGTGGTTTACATCCTACCCACCTAATAAAGAATTTTGCACTCAAAATTCAGATGTAGTTAGTAGTTATCTGAAAAGAGATGTGGGTAATCCTTCCGTATATTTGATTCGAGTTTCAAGGTGTGTTCCTTAATACCAACTCGACTCCACATTACTCTTACCAATAATATTCTTTTCTTGTGTAATCGTTTAATGTTGGTGTCACCATTCCTTATCAGAATTGCTGGAGGTATTTGATCTTCCCCCACTTGAATCGGTTCCGGTTCCAAAATATGACTTTCGTCAGGGGTATATCTCCGAAGCTGTGAGACATAAAACTCATCGTGCAAATTTGAAAGATACGATGGTAAGGCAATCCTATAAGTTACTGGCCCAATTCCTTTCAGGATCTCAAATGGTTCAATATAACGGGGATTCAGTTTCTTAGTCTTAATAGCTCTTTCTACTCCAGTGGTTGGTGTAACTTTCAAAAAAAAACATGCTCTCCTTCTTCGAATTCCAAAGGCTTTCACCTTTGATCAGCATAGCTCTTTTGGCGGTTTTGGGCTATAAGCATTCGACTACGAATCTTCTTTATTTGCTCAGTCGTTTTAGCTATCACCTCAGGCCCTAATAAAATCCTTTCTCCAGTTTCATACCAACACAACAGAGATTGACATTTCCTGCCATACAGAGCCTCATATGGAGCCATTCCAATGCTCACATTATAGCTATTATTATAAGCAAATTCTATTAATGGCATATATCGATCCCAGCTCGCTGGCTGGTCCAAAACATAAGCCCTTCGCATATCCTCCAAGGTCTGAATAGTTCTCTCTAACTAACCATCTGTCTGAGGGTGATATGTAGTACTCAAACTTAGCTGAGTCCCAAATGCACGCTGAAAAGCTCCCCAGAACCTTGATGTAAAATGGGGATTTCTGTCAGATATAATAATAGAAGGTACGCCATGCAACCTGACAATCTCTTTAATATACATTCGAGCTAATTCTTCCAGTGTACAACTTATTCGGATAGGAAGAAAGTGAGCTGATTTTGTCAGTCGATCCACAACCACCCAAATAGCATCACAACCAGACCGGGTTCTAGGCAAACCTATCACAAAATCCATTGCGATACCCTCCCATTTCCATTGTGGAATCTCTAAAGGCTGAATAGTTCCTGATGGTCTCTGATGCTCAATTTTAACCTTCTGACACGTTAAACATTTAGATACATGCAATGCCACATCATTCTTCATACCTGGCCACCAGAACATCGTTTTCAGACCCTGATACATTTTAGTACTCCCCGGATGAATTGAGAACCCGCCCTTATGAGCTTCTTTCAAAATACTCTGTCGCAGGTCTCCGATATCTGGCACAATTATCCAGTTCTTAAACCTCCACAAACCATCTTGATCTTCTACCACTATCTACTGTTTTCCCTGTCCAACTGCTGGTAATACCTTTCGTAACACTTTACTGTCTCAATGAGCCTTCAGAAGTTCTGATTTAAAATCACTTGAAATCTGCAACTGACTCAAACACAAAATTCCAGATTCTTCTCTAATTCCCAAATTCAAACCTTGAAATGCCTTCAGTAACTCTTCCTCCTATAGCATCATCCAAGCTGCATATAAAGATTTCCGACTCAAGGCGTCCGCCACAATGTTTGCTTTTCCTGGATGATAATTCAATTCAAAATCATAATCTTTCAGAAGCTCCATCCACCTCCTCTAATGCATATTCAACTCTTTCTGCTAAAAAAGATACTTCAAACTCTTATGGTCTGAGAAAACATGAAACTTAATGCCATAAAGATAATGCCTCCAAATTTTTAAAGCAAACATAACAGCAGCAAGTTCCAAATCATGTGTCGGATAGTTCATTTCATGTGGCCTTACTTGCCGTGAGGCGTATGCTACAACATTTTGGTGCTGCATCAGAACGCACCCCAAACCTTTCAGAGATGCATCACAATACACTTCAAATAGTTCACTTGGTTCAGGTAATTCCAATACAGGTGCAGTAGTCAACCTGTGCTTCAATACTTGAAAACTCTCTTCACATTCCGGAGTCCAGATAAAAGGCGCATCCTTCCTAGTCAATTTAGTTAAAGGTAAGGCGAGCTGTGAAAATCCCTTAATGAATCTGCGATAATACCCCGCCAAACCTAAGAAACTTCTTATCTCTGTCACTGAAGTTGGTCGGCCCCAATTCATCACTGCTTCCACCTTAGCAGGATCCACAGCTATTCCCTGCTTACTTACCACGTGGCCGAGAAACTTTACCTCACTCTTCCAGAACTCGCATTTAGATAACTTAGCATACAACTTCCTGTCTCTCAGAATTTGTAGCACAGTTTGCAAGTGTTCAGCATGTTCCTCTTTAGACTTAGAATAAACAAGAATGTCATCAATAAAGACAATAACAAACTTGTCCAAATACGGTCGAAAAATCCTGTTCATATAATCCATAAATACTGCCGGGGCATTAGTTAACCCGAAAGACATCACTGTATACTCATAATGACCATAACGGGTTCTGAAAGCAGTTTTTGGAATATCCTCGTCCCTAACCCTTATCTGATGATATCCAGATCGCAGGTCAATCTTAGAAAACACACCGGCACCTTGTAACTGATCCATTAGGTCATCGATTTTAGGCAACGAATATTTATTCTTTACAGTAATCTTATTCAATTGCCGATAAACGACACATAGCTGCATACTCCCATCCTTCTTTTTTACCAGTAACACTGGCGCTCCCCACGGAGAAACACTTGGTCGGATAAAATACTTACCCAACAGATCTTCCATCTAAGCCTTCAGTTCAGCCATTTCTAAAGGTGACATCCTATAAGGAGTAATTGAAATCGGACCGGCTCCAGGCACCAACTCAATTGCAAATTGCACTTCCCGGTTAGGTGGAAATTCATTAATATCATCCGGAAACACATCTGGAAATTCACATACAACCGGAATCTGCTTTAAACTCTGATCATCACCTGATACTCCCACAGTTAATAACATAATACCCTGTCATTCAGTTTCAGAATATTTTACTATCATAGAATTCAAATAGTAACTATTCACCACAACCGATGCTTCTGACCCTTCTGGCATAAACTGTACTGACTTCTCAGAACAATCAAGCAAAACATGATTCTTAGATAACCAACCTCTCGGTTATCCTAGCATCATCTTCCTGCATGATACGTCATATTCCCTACCACCAATTCTGAGCCTCGCCTTACAGCTGATAAGTTCCAAACTCCACCCATTGCTCCTCAGGAACCTGCTGAGCCTGCAACGCCCTTTCCATAGCCTGAATTCAATTATCTGCATCAGTGGGATTTGAGGTTTCCCTGAAGGTCGGAGGGCAAACTTTCAAAAATATAGCAAGTGTCATTGGACCGCCCTCATGATTACCCTGATTTATCTGATTACCCAGTGCCTCGGCTGTCGCCTGCATAGCTGCAGCCATATTTCCCAGGGCAGCCATAAAGTCTACTGGATCAGTCCCTATAGGGGCAGGAGTAACGGTGCCTGTCCTACCTCTACCTCGCCCGCGACCGCGTTCGCGAGTCGACATTTGGTTCTTATACACACCAAACAAGTGATATTAAGTTGATCTGTGTCAATATCACATGTCTAATGCTTTAAGTTCCAAATGCATGCTCACAAACGTGTATGTCATATATATCAATCAGATATCCTAATAGCACATAAACACAAATACAGAGAATGCACAGAGGTACAATTAGTCCGTCTTTTAGGCTCTATGGGAACGAACTGCTCTGATACCATAATGTAACACCCTACCACACTAAGCTTTACGCTTAAGCCGTAAAACAGAGTTGGTGTGGTATTACGACCTCTAAAATAAAATGAGTACATATAATAGCAGAAGAATTATAATATGCTAGGAGCCTAGAAGAAAAGAGGAAACAAAATCGCAAAATAAAAGTGCAACGCTCAAGGAACGGGTTAACCTGCGTGCTAAAAAAACCATAACTATTAAACATATGATAACAGAAGTAGGAATAGAGTGCCAAAGATACAGAATAACAAGCTCCTGACTCAGCCTGCGAAGTCAAGACTGGTCGGAGAATATACACTCAATATGAAACAACAACATAGTATGGAATGAGAACCGGAGGTTCTCAGTATGGTAAAGGTGCCACACACATAATATATAAGGTCCTGGGAATGCCAGAGGCAATCCTAGAACGCCGACACTCAGATTATAGAGCTTAAAGTATTAAACAGAAGCCATAAAAGGTGGTTTACTAAGGATATTTAAACCTAACTTAATTTAACCTTAAATCTAAATCCCATTCTGCCATTCCTCCTTACCTCCAACTCCATCATGCATTTTCACAGACAACTAAACCGACAAAGGCAAGCACAAGAAGGTTACAAGTACTGCAGATAACAAATATACATTTAACATTGCAAGTACATTTAGGCACACCCAGTTAATACACAAGCAAGTAATTCAAGTAATATGCATATGATGCATGCCTGTCCTATGGCTGATGAGGCTCATCTGTCGGTTATCCAGCCAACCCGACAAGTCTGAATTGTCCTTAGACTGTCCCCCGACGTGCATCCCCAAGAGTCTATGCATAGCTTTTTCTCAATAATCAATATTGCTCAATGGGGGTAACATTCCCGGGAATTTATATAGTGCCCGGTCACACTTACGTCGTAGGGTCAATAGAGTATCGAGTTTTCTACCTGGTACATGTGGTGGCAAGCCACGGCACTTTATCCAGGGAATCTCGTATCTCAGATCATTCAAATTCATAAGCCATATAAATAATTCAATTATAATTCATCAACATCCACATCATTCTCAATTGCATCTCATTCATCATCATACATTAAACATATTCAATCCTTATCCTTCATTATCACACCTCTCATTCCGTCCATCAATAGTTCCAATTCAAAACATAATTCATTCTTTTCTAAGAATCAAACTTCAAACTGAAAACATACTCATTTTCTTAATAACTCTAAATCAAACCATATAACCTTTGAATCTAAATCTTTTTAGATAATTATATAAACAAAATCTCTAACTTTTATAAAATTTTGGCAGCATCTCCTCTAAAACTCTGACTTTGCCACCCTTTTCGGGTCCAAACCTGCTTTCTTTTCAATTCAACATACCCTTCCTCATCATCATAACAGTCACCACAATAAATCTACCTCAGATCGACAATTATACTCATACGATATTCAAATCTAACAACCAAAATTCAACTAAGGATCATAGTTCCCTAATCCTAGGCTTCTAACACAAAATACCTTAAATCAATAATTCACCAAATTTTTAGTTAATCAACAAGCACCAAACCAACCATGTTCATCAACAATAACATTCAACCATAATTCTCTCCAAATTAACATAACAACATTCACCATCCAAAATTAATAACTAATTATCCAATAAACTTCAACCAAATATATTCATCGACAAATTACTAAACATTAAACATACACCTGCATTCCAACTTATCCTATGGTCATCTAGCCTAAGTTTTCACAGAACATTATATATTAAATGCAAGAAACCTAAACCATACCTTGGCCGATTTCCACGTAACGACCAAAGCTATTTATTCAAAACCAAGGCAGCCCCTCAAAACTCAACTAATCAGCTTCCTCCAAGTTCCAATATTCACAATTTCAAGCTCCAATTATTTATTCACAACCTAATACACATTTATAACACATATATATCCAATTTAATATCCAAAGCTCAAATTCAATGAAATTAAAAAGAATTATCATATCCTCACCTTACCCAAGCTTCACATAAGCAAGAGTGCACGTTTTTCTCAAGCTAATTGGATCCTAAAACATAAAAAATCAAAGAAATTCAATACCCCTTCTCAAAACTCAAAAATTGGGGGAAAAGAGTAGCTAAGAATATTTAAGGGCTTACCTATAAAACTATTCCGGTAGAAACGTAGAGCTCGACGCGGTGGACGCGTGGCCGCAAACGGTGCGGCGATCGGTGCTCGGATCGGAAAGTTACGGCGCCTTGAACTTGGAACGAGGGTTCGGACCATTTTCTTCTTCCCCCTTGACGCAAGCTTTCAGCGTCACGTTGCTGAAATGAGGGAGATTCAATGCGTGGGTTCATTTAATAGGTCGGTCCGGTTGGACCAATGGCCCGGTTTGGATCCGGTTTAACCGGTTTGGCCCATTTGGTCCAATCTTGGACTGATTTCCTCAAAATTAGTATCAAATTTCTCGTTTCGACGAGCTCTATCCTAATTTAATATAATATTCACATTTCTAATTCTCCTTATTAAAAACTAATTTATTGAATAATTATCTACTAATTTAACCGTGGTTTACATCCTACCCACCTAATAAAGAATTTTGCACTCAAAATTCAGATGTAGTTAGTAGTTATCTGAAAAGAGATGTGGGTAATCCTTCCGTATATTTGATTCGAGTTTCAAGGTGTCTTCCTTAATACCAACTCGACTCCACATTACTCTTACCAATAATATTCTTTTCTTGTGTAATTGTTTAATGTTGGTGTCACCATTCCTTATCAGAATTACTGGAGGTATTTGATCTTCCCCCACTTCAATCGGTTCCGGTTCCAAAATATGACTTTCGTCAGGGGTATATCTCCGAAGCTGTGAGACATAAAACTCATCGTGCAAATTTGAAAGATACGATGGTAAGGCAATCCTATAAGTTACTGGCCCAATTCCTTTCAGGATCTCAAATGGTTCAATATAACGGGGATTCAGTTTCTTAGTCTTAATAGCTCTTTCTACTCCAGTGGTTGGTGTAACTTTCAGAAAAAAACATGCTCTCCTTCTTCGAATTCCAAAGGCTTTCACCTTTGATCAGCATAGCTCTTTTGGCGGTTTTGGGCTATAAGCATTCGACTACGAATCTTCTTTATTTGCTCAGTCGTTTTAGCTATCACCTCAGGCCCTAATAAAATCCTTTCTCCAGTTTCATACCAACACAACAGAGATTGACATTTCCTGCCATACAGAGCCTCATATGGAGCCATTCCAATGCTCACATTATAGCTATTATTATAAGCAAATTCTATTAATGGCATATATCGATCCCAGCTCGCTGGCTGGTCCAAAACATAAGCCCTTAGCATATCCTCCAAGGTCTGAATAGTTCTCTCTAACTAACCATCTGTCTGAGGGTGATACGTAGTACTCAAACTTAGCTGAGTCCCAAATGCACGCTGAAAAGCTCCCCAGAACCTTGATGTAAAATGGGGATTTCTGTCAGATATAATAATAGAAGGTACGCCATGCAACCTGACAATCTCTTTAATATACATTCGAGCTAATTCTTCCAGTGTACAACTTATTCGGATAGGAAGAAAGTGAGCTGATTTTGTCAGTCGTTCCACAACCACCCAAATAGCATCACAACCAGACCGAGTTCTAGGCAAACCTATCACAAAATCCATTGCGATACCCTCCCATTTCCATTGTGGAATCTCTAAAGGCTGAATAGTTCCTGATGGTCTCTGATGCTCAATTTTAACCTTCTGACACGTTAAACATTTAGATACATGCAATGCCACATCATTCTTCATACCTGGCCACCAGAACATCGTTTTCAGACCCTGATACATTTTAGTACTCCCCGGATGAATTGAGAACCCGTTCTTATGAGCTTCTTTCAAAATACTCTGTCGCAGGTCTCCGATATCTGGCACAATTATCCAGTTCTTAAACCTCCACAAACCATCTTGATCTTCTACCACTATCTACTGTTTTCCCTGTCCAACTGCTGGTAATACCTTTCGTAACACTTTACTGTCTCAATGAGCCTTCAGAAGTTCTGATTTAAAATCACTTGAAATCTGCAACTGACTCAAACACAAAATTCCAGATTCTTCTCTAATTCCCAAATTCAAACCTTGAAATACCTTCAGTAACTCTTCCTCCTATAGCATCATCCAAGCTGCATATAAAGATTTCCGACTCAAGGCGTCCGCCACAATGTTTGCTTTTCCTGGATGATAATTCAATTCAAAATCATAATCTTTCAGAAGCTCCATCCACCTCCTCTAACGCATATTCAACTCTTTCTGCTAAAAAAGATACTTCAAACTCTTATGGTCTGAGAAAACATGAAACTTAATGCCATAAAGATAATGCCTCCAAATTTTTAAAGCAAACACAACAGCAGCAAGTTCCAAATCATGTGTCGGATAGTTCATTTCATGTGGCCTTACTTGCCGTGAGGCGTATGCTACAACATTTTGGTGCTGCATCAAAACGCACCCCAAACCTTTCAGAGATGCATCACAATACACTTCAAATAGTTCACGTGGTTCAGGTAATTCCAATACAGGTGCAGTAGTCAACCTGTGCTTCAATGCTTGAAAACTCTCTTCACATTCCGGAGTCCAGATAAAAGGCGCATCCTTCCTAGTCAATTTAGTTAAAGGTAAGGTGAGCTGTGAAAATCCCTTAATGAATCTGTGATAATACCCCGCCAAACCTCGGAAACTTCTTATCTCTGTGACTGAAGTTGGTCGCCCCCAATTCATCACTGCTTCCACCTTAGCAGTATCCACAGCTATTCCCTGCTTACTTACCACGTGGCCGAGAACTTTACCTCACTCTTCCAGAACTCGCATTTAGATAACTTAGCATACAACTTCCTGTCTCTCAGAATTTGTAGCACAGTTTGCAAGTGTTCAGCATGTTCCTCTTCAGACTTAGAATAAACAAGAATGTCATCAATAAAGACAATAACAAACTTGTGCAAATACGGTCGAAAAATCCTGTTCATATAATCCATAAATACTACCGGGGCATTAGTTAACCCAAAAGACATCACTGTATACTCATAATGACCATAACGGGTTCAGAAAGCAGTTTTTGGAATATCCTCGTCTCTAACCCTTATCTGATGATATCCAGATCGCAGGTCAATCTTAGAAAACACACCGGCACCTTGTAACTGATCCATTAGGTCATCGATTTTAGGCAATGAATATTTATTCTTTACAGTAATCTTATTCAATTGCCGATAAACGACACATAGCTGCATACTCCCATCCTTCTTTTTACCAGTAACACTGGCGCTCCCCACGGAGAAACACTTGGTCGGATAAAATACTTACCCAACAGATCTTCCAACTAAGCCTTCAGTTCAGCCATTTCTAAAGGTGACATCCTATAAGGAGTAATTGAAATCGGACCGGCTCCAGGCACCAACTCAATTGCAAATTGCACTTCCCGGTTAGGTGGAAATTCATTAATATCATCCGGAAACACATCTGGAAATTCACATACAACCGGAATCTGCTTTAAACTCTGATCATCACCTGATACTCCCACAGTTAATAACATAATACCCTGTCATTCAGTTTCAGAATATTTTACTATCATAGAATTCAAATAGTAACTATTCACCACAACCGATGCTTCTGACCCTTCCGGCATAAACTGTACTGACTTCTCAGAACAATCAAGCAAAACATGATTCTTAGATAACCAACCTCTCGGTTATCCTAGCATCATCTTCCTGCATGATACGTCGTATTCCCTACCACCAATTCTGAGCCTCGCCTTACAGCTGATAAGTTCCAAACTCCACCCATTGCTCCTCAGGAACCTGCTGAGCCTGCAACGCCCTTTCCATAGCCTGAATTCAATTATCTGCATCAGTGGGATTTGAGGTTTTCCTGAAGGTCGGAGGGCAAACTTTCAGAAATATAGCAAGTGTCATTGGACCGCCCTCATAATTATTGTTCCCATGATTTCCCTGATTTATCTGATTACCCAGTGCCTCGGCTGTCGCCTGCATAGCTGCAGCCATATTTCCCAGGGCAGCCATAAAGTCTACTGGATCAGTCCCTATAGGGGCAGGAGTAACGGTGCCTGTCCTACCTCTACCTCGCCCGCGACCGCGTTCGCGAGTCGACATTTGGTTCTTATACACACCAAACAAGTGATATTAAGTTGATCATTGCTTTAAGTTCCAAATGCATGCTCACAAACATTTATGCCATATATATCAATCAGATATCCTAATAGCACATAAACACAAATACAGAGAATGCACAGAAGTACAATTAGTCCGTCTTTTAGGCTCTATAGGAACGAACTGCTCTGATACCATAATGTAACACCCTACCACACTAAGCTTTACGCTTAAGCCGTAAAACAGAGTTGGTGTGGTATTACGACCTCTAAAATAAAATGAGTACATATAATAGCAGAAGAATTATAATATGCTAGGAGCCTAGAAGAAAAGAGGAAACAAAATCGCAAAATAAAAGTGCAACGCTCAAGGAACGAGTTAACCTGCGTGCTAAAAAAACCATAACTATTAAACATATGATAACAGAAGTAGGAATAGAGTGCCAAAGATACAGAATAACAAGCTCCTGACTCAGCCTGCGAAGTCAAGACTGGTCGGAGAATATACACTCAATATGAAACAACAACATAGTATGGAATGAGAACCGGAGGTTCTCAGTATGGTAAAGGTGCCACACACATAATATATAAGGTCCTGGGAATGCCAGAGGTAATCCTAGAACGCCGACACTCAGATTATAGAGCTTAAAGTATTAAACAGAAGCCATAAAAGGTGGTTTACTAAGGATATTTAAACCTAACTTAATTTAACCTTAAATCTAAATCTCATTCTGCCATTCCTCCTTACCTCCAACTCCATCATGCATTTTCACAGACAACTAAACAGACAAAGGCAAGCACAAGAAGGTTACAAGTACTGCAGATAACAAATATACATTTAACATTGCAAGTACATTTAGGCACACCCAGTTAATACACAAGCAAGTAATTCAAGTAATATGCATATGATGCATGCCTGTCCTATGGCTGATGAGGCTCATCTGTCGGTTATCCAGCCAACCCGACAAGTCTGAATTATCCTTAGACTGTCCCCCGACGTGCATCCCCAAGAGTCTATGCATAGCTTTTTCTCAATAATCAATATTGCTCAATGGGGGTAACATTCCCGGGAATTTATATAGTGCCCGGTCACACTTACGTCGTAGAGTCAACAGAGTATCGAGTTTTCTACCTGGTACATGTGGTGGCAAGCCACGGCACTTTATCCAGGGAATCTCGTATCTCAGATCATTCAAATTCATAAGCCATATAAATAATTCAATTATAATTCATCAACATCCACATCATTCTCAATTGCATCTCATTCATCATCATACATTAAACATATTCAATCCTTATCCTTCATTATCACACCTCTCATTCCGTCCATCAATAGTTCCAATTCAAAACATAATTCATTCTTTTCTATGAATCAAACTTCAAACTGAAAACATACTCATTTTCTTAATAACTCTAAATCAAACCATATAACCTTTGAATCTAAATCTTTTTAGATAATTATATAAACAAAATCTCTAACTTTTATAAAATTTTGGCAGCATCTCCTCTAAAACTCGGACTTTGCCACCCTTTTCGGGTCCAAACCTGCTTTCTTTTCAATTCAACATACCCTTCCTCATCAACATAATAGAGACCACAATAAATCTACCTCAGATCGACAATTATACTCATACGATATTCAAATATAATAACCAAAATTCAACTAAGGATCATAGTTTACTAATCCTAGGCGTCTAACACAAAATACCTTAAATCAATAATTCACCAAATTATTAGTTAATCAACAAGCACCAAACCAACCATGTTCATCAACAATAACATTCAACCATAATTCTCTCCAAATTAACATAACAACATTCACCATCCAAAATTAATAACTAATTATCCAATAAACTTCAACCAAATATATTCATCGAAAAATTACTAAACATTAAACATACACCTGCATTCCAACTTATCCTATGGTCATCTAGCCTAAGTTTTCACAGAACATTATATATTAAATGCAAGAAACCTAAACCATACCTTGGCCGATGTCCACGTAATGACCATAGCTATTTATTCAAAACCAAGGCAGCCCCTCAAAACTCAACTAATCAGCTTCCTCCAAGTTCCAATATTCACAATTTCAAGCTCCAATTATTTATTCACAACCTAATACACATTTATAACACATATATATCCAATTTAATACTCAAAGCTCAAATTCAATGAAATTAAAATAGAATTATCATATCTTCACCTTACCCAAGCTTCACGTAAGTAAGAGTGAACGTCTTTCTCAAGCTAATTGGATCCTAAAACATAAAAAATCAAAGAAATTCAATACCCCTTCTCAAAACTCAAAAATTGGGGGAAAAGAGTAGCTAAGAATATTTAAGGGCTTACCTATAAAATTATTCCGGTAGAAACGTAGAGCTCGACGCGGTGGAGGCGTGGCCGCAAACAGTACGGCGATCGGAGCTCGGATCGGAAAGTTACGGCGCCTTGAACTTGGAACGAGGGTTTGGACCCTTTTCTTCTTCCCCCTGGACGCAAGCTTTCAGCGTCACGTTGCTGAAATGAGGGAGATGCAATGCGTGGGTTCATTTAATAGGTCGGTCCGGTTGGACCAATGGCCCGGTTTGGATCCGGTTTAACCGGTTCGGCCCATTTGGTCCAATCTTAGACGGATTTCCTCAAAATTAGTATCAAAATTCTCATTTCGACGAGCTCTGTCCAAATTTAATATAATAGTCACATTTCTAATCCTTCTTATTAAAAACTAATTTATTAAATAATTATCTACTAATTTAACAGTGGTTTACATTTTCTCTCTCTTTTTTTTCTCCATTTGATTCCTACTGGAATTCCAACTATTCTTTTTTTTAACCCATATTATTTTTTAAATTGTGATAAGTCAATGTATAGTGTTTTCTTATGTTAGCCTAACTATTTATTTTCTTTTAATTAATAATTAGCTATATTTTTTCGTACCTGAGATTCATAGATTAAAATCCAATAAATTTATATGTACTTTCAATCAATTTTTTAGGAACATTTAAAAGGGGGATAAGGTAGAATTAAGTTTTCAATGTATTATATGCAATGTGCTGTTGTTTCCTCTAATAATGATGAGTTAATATTGATTGTGTTGCTTATTGTTTTATAAATTATGTTTAAATATGTTGCTTAATGTTGCTTCTTGTTGTATAAATTATGTTTAATTTATTCTCCTTTGTGGTTTTTTATAATGTTTAATGTTGTTCTCTATTAAAAATTTAATGGGGAAAATTTTGATATGTTTACTTACAGTTTTTTTTTGTTCTTTTTTTACTTTTTTGGTTTTTATTTTTTTGGATATCTCTTTTGTAAAGACATATCTTTTCTTTTCCTTTTTTATGAAACTTCTAGTGTAATTGAGTTTGGAGATTTTTAACTATTGGGTGTATTTTACCCGGAAGTATCCATAGAAGACAAGATTAAATATAAGATAGATTTCTTACATAATAATTATTCATATTCAAAGCTCATATCTTTTTTTTGCCCCTTATTTCATAATTCATTGAATAAATCTTGCTCTCTTATTTGATTTTATTTGTTCAGCTGGGGTTGGGAATTCATAGAAGAAACTTTGTGTCCTATATGTACAATGAATGTACTGGCAGTATTCTAAAAGGTATGACCTTTTTTACCTATTCTTTAAATTCTATGTTATAGCTTGTCACCTCTTATTTATTATTCCCTAATTCTCTTGCACATATCTCAGAATTTCCAATTATGTTTAAATAATGAATCTTTATTTATGGTCAAAATTCTATATTTTGTTGGATTTCTTTTGTTTTCATAATAAAAGGAAGGAAAAATACATCAGATTTTGAGTTGGGGTACTTCTTTTGTACTATAACTTTATTTTTATCACTGATGTGGTGATGTATATTTTTGTATTGTAATCAATATCTTGGAAAACATATCTCTTTTTTATGATAAATAATCTAATTCAGGGATCACTGCTATGCAAAAAAAAAGAAATGTATACATACATCTATTATACCATCAACTGTTGAAAAATTGTTTTTTCTTTGTTGATTTATCTTATATTTTAGAGTTCAAGTCATGTATCTTTATTTATTTAAAGAGGAGGGACAAGTTTATTCTGAGATTAGCTTCCATACGGGACTAGCACATTGATGTGTGAAAAACAATCCAACACAAAATTCACCGGCAAGTGTACCGGGTCACATCAAGTAGTAATTACTTACATGAGTGAGGTCGATCCCACAGGGATTGAAGGATTAAGCAATTTTAGTTAGGTGGTTGATTTAGTCAAGCAAACAAGTGTTGATTTGAGTGATTTGTATTCAACAGAAGCTAAATTGCATGAAATTTAAAGGGAGAGGGGGAATTGACAGTAAATTAAAGAGCAGAAGAAGTAAAAGAGTTGAATCTTGAAGAACAAGTAATGTAAGTGACTGAAATTTAGATTGTAAGAAATATAAATGGCAGCATCTTAAAGTGCAAGAAATGTAAAATTGCTGAAAGAGTAAAAGGATCTGGGAGCTGGGAATTTAAAATTAAACAAGAGAATGTAAATAGCAATCAATCAGAGAAGTAAAAGATGAATTGAAATGCAGCGGATCTCAAACAGAAAAGAAAAATTACTTGAAGAAGCAATACAGAAAGTGAATTCAACTCAATTGTAAAATCTAAAAGAGAAGTTGAAGATCTCAGGGGCTGAATGAGACTAGAAAACAAGTCTAGATCTCAATTCTTTCCTTGATCCAACAGAGAATAATTGCAGAAGAAAAAGAGATAAAAGCAGTAAAGAGAACTTAGATCCAAATCACAATTCCTTGAAATTATGCAGAAAGTAAACAAAGAGAGATCACAGATCAATAGTGAAATAGAATTCCCTCAATTCTCAATCCAATATTCAAAACAAAGAGTGAAGAGTGTAGAAGTAAGAACAAAGAAGAAGAGAATTCAATTCTCAATCCCAATTCCCAAACCCAAAGCTAAAATCTAAAATGAGCTCAAAAATGAAAAATGAAAAGTAAAAGTGTCCAAAAAAAAGGTCCTCTCTAAATCAAACTAACTTCTATTTATACACTTCCTATTTTTGAATTTCATAATTTGGAGTGGGCCTTTCAATTTGGTGAAGAATTGAATTTAAATGGAATTTTAATTGAATTTGGACTATGGGTGCTGCTCCCAGTAGAGTGCTCGGTTAACTAATTGAGCGCAACACTCCCCCTTGTTTCCTTGGCCTTCCAATCTGTTGCGTGCCAAGCTTCCTAGTTCCAGCTTCGATAGTGCTCGGTTAAGTAAAGGAGGGCATTGCTCCATGGCCTTGGGAGAAGCTTCCTTGATCGAGCATGGGCTTTGCCAAATCTTGTCACACTCCATAGTGCTCAATTAATTGAGTGAACTGAGCGCCCCTTGCTTGTTGAATGAGCCCCCAATTCGAACCATGGGTGATGCAATTTGCTCACCGAATTTCATTATAAAGTAGCGCTTTAAGCTTGGATGCACAAGGTCCCTTGTTCGAATCCTGGTGAAGCCTTTGTGGAGCAATTTTTCTTGGTGAAACAATAGAATGTAGCGCTTCTCTTGTTCCTTAGGTTCAAGGTTTGAACCTTGTGGCCTCCACTCCTTGGTTTTTCACTTTGTTTTTCTTTGGGGGGGAGCCCGAAAAGGTTAACTGAGTTAACCGAGCGCTATGCTTTTTGCCTTGTTTCCTTAGTTCCTTGTAGCGCTTGGTTAAATGAGAGAGCGCAGCATTTCTTGTTCTTTGCTTTCTTGGATTTGAGTAGCGCTCAAATAGAGAGTGTTGTGCTCACTAAGAGAGTGTTGCTCCTTGGTTTCTTGATGCACCATGCTTTTCTTCTTCCTTAGGCCACGCTTTCCTTGTTTCTTTCTTTTCTTCACCTACAAGTAATCAAAACAACCAATCAAAGTATCACCAAATTCACAAGGTTTATAAATCATTCAAAAACCAATTAATTTTATCTTAAACCTCATGATTTAGTGTCAAATAAGGATGGTTAATTGATTCAGCAAAACCATGCAATTCCACTCTAAATCACTTACTTATAATGCAAGAAAGTGCATGAAACCTAATGAAACAAGTGAAAAATGCTTGAAAAGCTAGCATAAGATGGCTTGTCATCACAACACCAAACTTAAACCTTGCTTGTCCCCAAGCAAGCACTAAACATAAGAGAAAATGAAATGAAGCAGAGAAGTATGCATGTCCTTATTTAGCAGAAAATTGAACTTGGTTCATGGGTTTTATGCAGATCAATGGTAGCTCATTTATTCTTTGCTGATAGATAAGAAATGTTTCTTCAAAGGTTCATTAGACTTGCTGCTATACTGTCTTTCTTTTGCTTGATCCCTTGCTAGCTTTTCCTTCTTTATTTTGCTTAGAAAGCTTATTACTTAATGAAGGCTTGGTGGCAAATGTTGCAGCAGCCTTTTTGGCTCAATTTTTGCTTAACATCTCTTCACTACAGACACATGGCTCACATTTTCTTCCTAGAAACATTGATGCACAGCATCTCTTTAGATCACTAAATGTTTTGTAGCTAGGTTGCTCTTGATAGTGAACTTTTGGTTGGAAATCCCAAATCAGTTGATCTAAGGGCCAAGTTTCAAAATACTCCTCAGAACTTCTTGTCCAAGCATATCCTAGTACAAAAACACCACAGGCATATGTCCTAAGGTCCAAGCTATTGGTGTCTAGCTTTATTGTTTGTTTCTTTGCCACTTCTTAGCTTTTCTCTTTCTTTTCTTTTTTTGTTTTGATTCATTCTCAAGGGAATTTCATTAATTGACAGATTGTAGCAGCAAACTAACTCACACTTCAAAGAATCATGTTAGTATGCAGCTTTTTGTTTTATGAACTAACAATTGAATCAAACAAGTACCACCACTGACTTTCATTCTAATTTCTACAACATTGGATAATCACTTTTCTAAATCAAACATTTTTTTCTTTTATTCAAGCAGCACGGAAATAAAACAAAATTCAAACTAATGATGGATGACAGAAATTATGCAGATCCCAGCATTTCTTAGCAAACATTTTCACCTAATTGAACACTTCAGCAAGACATATAGGAATCTCTAAATTAAAACACTTTACATTAACAAGGATTAAGTACTCAATACAACCTGTTGAGAATGTCTCTCATCTTTCCTTCTGTTGTATCCCCTGGATGATGATGCAGATCCCTTTCAAAAATTAAATGTTTCCCTGCATAATCCTTAGAAGTTGCTTGCTTCTCAAGCCCTTAAGCAATTGGTTAATATGCATGAATTGAGTATGGCTTTTGAATTTACTTTGGTGTGTGAACACCAAACTTAGTCCCTTGCCATTGTTTCTTATGCATCAAGTTAACCATATGTAAAATCCTTTTGTCTTTGCTAAAGGTACTAAAACTAAAGACTAGAAAACAACAAATTGGTTAAATGGTTTATCTGATTGCTTGGAGCTAGCATTATGCAGAAGGTGAAAATGTGTTTTTAGATGAGATTTTTGGTGGACCACCAAACATAGAATTCTTCAGTCTCCCTAAATTATTTTGGTGTGTGATGCAGCGGAAATTGGTGAATTAAAAATTATTAAAATGTGTACGTTGCAAGTATAGTTCTTAACTCACCAGAAATGCACTTATCAATTTAGAAAGGTGTCACAGAAATTTAAATTTTAAATACTGGGAGTATGAATCCCAGGTCGTCTCCCAACGAGTTGCAGAAAAGTGTGCTATTTTATTAATCAGATGTTTTCAAAAAAGTTTGAGTTGAGTAAACAGGAAATAAAATTGGAAATTTTGAATAATGTAAATAAAAGCCTTGATTGGGAGTTGATTAGTTGGAAGTTCCGCTATTGTTGGATTTCTCTCTAGATTAATTGATAATTAAAGGTTATCCTGTTTAGTTATCTCTTACTAGGTAAGGGAAAGTTAAACAAGTTGGGATGCTATGCCCATTCACAAATTGCAATCCACTTACTTAAAAGGGATTGGTGTTAGTGACTAGAGGGCAAGCCAACAATAACCCAATTACAATTTTTCTTTCAATCCTTCTAACTCAATTGGTTCTTTTCAATCAACTCCCCATCAAGTTAGGGAACTACTCGCTCATTGTGAATGTAAAATTCATGACATATGAAAAGGAATTAAAGAAAGACATTGTAAATAAAATCAAAATAATCAGATAAAAATAAAAGTAATCCTTGTATTAAATAAATCCTAATAATATTCTAATGGTAAAATTAACAAAGCAAAGGACATGGAAGAGTAAAGCTAAGTAAAGAAAACAAATTAGAATGACGAAGTCTTGATGAGGTAATAACTCTTCTCAATACCCAATGCAAAAAGTGGTAGAAAAATAAAATCCTAAGATTATCAATGTGTAGAGAGAAAAACCTAGAGGAGGAGTAAAAACTAGATCTAAAAACTAAAACTGTGTAGAATGAATGTTGTCTCTGGTTTCTGCATGTTCTCTGGCTCTAGTCTGCTGTTCTGGGCCGAGAACTGGGTCAAAATAGGGCCCAAAATTGCTCCCAACAAAATCTGCAGATTCTGCAGATCGCGCACGTCACGCGATCGCGTCGTCCATGTGGACGCGTCGTTCGCGTTTTTCCATGCCACGCGTTCGCGTCGTCCACGCCTCCGCGTCACTTGTGCTTTTCCATTCCGCACGGTCACGTGAGCCATGCGGCCGCGTCATTGCGATTTCTCCTCTTTCGCGCGAACGCGTGAGCAATGCGGCCGCGTCACTTCTCGCTGGTTATCTCCTCAATTTCTTGTGTTCCTTCCATTTTTGCTAGCTTCCTTTCCAATCTCCAACTCATCCATGCCCTATAAGGCCTGAAACACTTAACACACAGATCACGACATCGAATAGGATAAAGGAGAACTAAAATGCATAATAAAAAAGTCTCTAGGAAGCAGTTTTCAACCATGTAATAATTTCAGGAAGGAAATATAAATGCATGCTAAATTAATGAATAGTGGATAAGGATCATGATAAAACCACATAATTAAACACAATATAAACCATAAAATAGTGGTTTATGAACCTCCCGACACTTAGACATTAGCATGTCCTCATGCTTAATTGAAGGAGATAAGATAAATAAGTATGAACATGTAGAAACTCATGCAATGCAATGCAACCTATATATATGAATGCAACTATATGATTCTTGCCCACTTGATCAAAAGTAAATAAGCTCTTCAAAATAATTACAAATCAAATTCCACTAATTCTATCATTATACAGTAAGGCAGATAAAAGTGCAAGAAGATAGCTCATGAAAGCAGGGAACATGGAAATTCAAGCATTGAACCCTCACTGATGATGTATGTACGCTCTAATCTCTCTAGTGTATAGGGTAATCACTCTATCCTTCTCTAATTATGCTCTCTAACTTTTGTTTTCTCCTAACCAATCAACAATAGTTAATATGCCAATGTAGACATCATGAGGTCTTTTCAAGGTTGTAATGGGGCCAAGGTAAGGGTAGGGATACATATATGGTTAAGTGAGCTTATAAATTGAATCTTTAATTAACCCAGCTTTAACCCAACCTATATATTTTATATAACTTTAGAATTTATACCTAGCTACCCAGAATTCCCTTTTACATTGCATACTCATGTATCAATTTTATCATATGTGCATTGATCTTTGAATTTTTTTATTCAGCTTTGGGGTGATTTTGTCCCCTTATTTATTTATTGATTTTTTTTTTATAAAAATAAAAGTAGTTTTCATATCCTAAATCAAAATAAACATAGTTTATCAATGCACATAGATTTTTAATTCTTATAGCTTCACATGAGTAGGTATCCAAATTCCCATTGTATTATCATGACATATTCCCTTAATAACTTTTGTTCCCACAAATTCCCATACTTAACTAGCATACACAATTCTATCTTAAGCTAACTAAAGATTCAATTTGGGATATACAATTGTTTTTCTGTTTAAGGTTAGTAATGTGGTAAAATATAGAACAAATGGGATTTAAAGGCTCAAAGTGGTTAACAAAGGTAATTAAAAAGGGTAGGCTTAATTTGGATAAGTGAGTTTAAACAAATAATGGCCTCAATCACATGTAAGCATATAAACATAATAACTATTGGATATATAGGATGAAACAAAATATAGATTACAATTATAGAGAAGTAAACACACAAGAATAAAATAATTATGGTTAAATAATGTAACCATGCATAAAGGCTCATATTTTTCACAGGTTGTGTGTTCTTTAGCTCAAAAATCATGTTCCAAATACAGCTTCAAGTAAATTTATCATAAAAGTTTTGATTAAAATTAGTGAAATTTTGTTCCAAAGATATCTTTTTAAAAGAAACTTATTGTCTTTTCAATCAAGTAGAACATGCATACAACTAACCTATTACTATGCAATTTATTTTATTCTATAAAAGAAAGAAAATCTAACTAAAATATCCTAATTTATTGGTGCTAGGGAAGAGAAATTACCTCCGGAAGTCAGGTATTGACCGACCTCCCCACACTTAAGACTTTGCACCGTCCTCGGTGCCATCTGTCAGGAACAAGGGCGGGTTGGTGGCAGTGTCTCTACAGTCGGGGCCGTCATGGCTCCCTATGCTGGTGAAGGAAGTGGAGTCCGGGGTGTTTGAGTATCTGCAATCTCCTCTAAGTAGCTTCCTGAGGTGTTTGAATCGGCGTTGATTGCGGCACTCTCGGATCTTTCCTTTCTTTTCATGTTGGTCCAACCGCTTCAGTATTTGATGTAGCAGTTGACTAGTAGATGGTGGAGGAGCTGCAGCATCCTCTGTGGACTGGCTGGTAGTGGCAAGTTGTGGCCTGAGATATCTCCCGTTAGGAACATACTGATCATCCCATGGAAGAATGGCTTTGGTGTCTCCAGCTCTGTAGGATACTCCGGCTGCTGAGATAAGATCAGAGACCAATACGGGGAAAGGTAGGTTGCCCCCGATCTGCACATGTTCCATAGCATTCCAGATATGTCACGGTAAATTGAGAGGCTGGTCTGTGAGAATGAACCATAGTAGAACAGCCATGTCTGCGGTGAAGGAGGACTCATGAGTACTCGGAAAGACGTAATGGGACATAATCTGTGCCCATACGTGAGCCTCTAAGGTAAGTGCGGAAGCCGAGATTCCCTTAGGACGAGAACGATGGAATCCGAAGATCCATTTGCTTCCAGGGCGAGCAATAACTCTGAGAACAGCGTCCCAGTCAAAAGTGTATGCCTGGCGCTTAGTTGCGGCTTTCTGAAAAGCGTCCAACCCTTCTGGAGCAGGTGGGAGATCTAAGGCTTGGTGTATGGCTTCTTCTTTAATGGGGACTTGCTTCTGGCGTAAATAGACGGACTGCAGAGTCGGCAGGTGGAAGTTGGAGTAGAACTCAACAACCCAAGAAAGATTAACCTGTCGTGGCTATCTCTGTAAAAATCCTCAATGTCTTTGTGCAATTTGTGGCTCAACAAATTCAGGGATACGAGGCGGAAGGATAAGAAGGTGTTCATTGTTGTAATTTTGAGCTACCAGAATGGGGAACAGCTGCTCATAGTAGCGATTTGGAAATCGTGCAATGTCCTTGGCTGGGAAGGCTCGTTCCTTTTCATCAACCTTGATAATCCTTTTAATTCTCTTTGTTGAGGGCTTGACTGCAATTGAAGAAGGTTCTGCCACTAATGCTCTCTTCATACCTTTCCTTGCTGTGGGTTTAGGGGTAGCTTTCTCTTTGCTTTCTTGGTGGCCATTCTGAAAAAAAAGGGAGAGAAAGTAAGTTAGATCCAAAGAATCAAAGCAAGGAAGGAGATGGAGTGAGTAATAAACAGTGCACGGTAAAGATGAATGAAATAAACACATGGTCATGACAACATGTGAAAAGATCATTAAAGGAAATAGGATAGGTGCATAAAAAGATAAGTAGATGCAAGATGATTATTGGCATGCCGGCAAGGGCATGAGTAGCATAGATCAAGCATCACTTCGTAACAAACTAACATGTTTGTATTGGCAATTAAATTGAATTAATAAAATAGTAAAGAAAATTTGTGAAAAACATGCATTCAGTACTAGAATAGGATAATGTAGAAAAGTGCATGATGCCATATGGGCTTTTTCACAAACACATAGCATGCATGGTAAATAAGTCATAGAAAGTATTAAAGTAAACATGCAAGCAATCCTTTTATGAAAATAAGATATAATTGCCAAACAATTTGCAATAATCCACAAACAAATAATGAGGAATGATGACTCAAATAAATTTTCTAGCACCATGTGAAAAGGAAAGAAGAAGAAAGAAAATATGGATAATGAAAAGAAAAAGAAAAGAAAAAAAATAACATAGAAAATAAGAAGAATGATAGAAAAGGAAGGAGGGAAGAAGAAAATAAAACCTTGTTAATGGAGGTGAGAGAGAGAGAGAGAGTGAAAGGTGAGATAGAAGGAAAAAGGGAGAATGAAGAAATAAGGAGGGAAAAGAAAAATTAGGATTTGGAGGAGAGAAAGATAAGATATTTTGGCAGTTGTGGTTGAGCTGTGCGGTGCAAGTGACACGGCCGTGTGGGGCACGCGTTCGCATGATTGTGCTTTAGTTCAGTTGACGCGGTCGCGTCGGCCACGCGATCACGTGACCCATATTGTGCTTCTGGCACGAGGGCAACCTCGTGCCTGCACAACTCCGTGTTCAAATTGATATATTTGCCAAAATTGGGGTGACGCGATAGCGTGGGGCATGCGATCGCGTGAGTGGGCTTCAGAAGGGATGACGCAGATGCGTCAGCGACGCGGTCGCGTGATAGGGATGGTGCGTCCAGCACCAATCCAGCACCACTCTCGCACAATATTTCGTTGTGCAACCCTTTTACGTCGGAAATCAGGGCACGCGGCCGCGTGGGGCACGCGGTCGCGTAGGAGGCCAGGAATGCCATGTGATGCGGACGCGTCAGCGACGCGGTCGCGTGGGATAATTTGTGCCATTGGCACGCCTCCAGCCACGCACCAGCGAAACTCTCTGTTCGTTTTTATTTTCTCGCCTCTTCTTGCGACGCAGACACGTCGCTGATGCGGTCGCGTCACGCGGTCTTTTTTTTATTTTTTATAAAAATATGCGAATGCAGATGCAGGAAGGTACTGATAAAGAGAAGAGTTATTGACTAGGAAAAACTAAAGATAGGAAGAAAAGAACGATCATACCATGGTGGGTTGTCTCCCACCTAGCGCTTTGCTTTAACGTCCGTAAGTTGGACGCTCCACTAGCTCAAACTTCTGCTATGTGGGGATCTTCCAAGAGGAAGATCTCGAGCTCCTTATTTTTCTGCATCTTCTCTCCATGGTACAGCTTCAGACGTTGTCCATTAACTTTGATAAGTTCAGAGCTTGAAGGGTGGCATAGGTGATAAACTCCGTATGGTTCGGCCTTTTCTACTCTGTATAGACCTTCCCATCTTGATCTCAACTTGCCTGGCATGAGCCTTAGTCGAGATTTGTAAAGGAGGACTAAATCCCTAGGTTGGAACTCTTTTCTTTTGATGTGCTGATCATGTACAGCCTTCATCTTCTCCTTGTATATTCTTGAGTTCTCATAAGCTTCTAGGCGAAAGATCTCCAGTTCTTGCAGTTACAACTTCCTTTCAGCTCTAGCTTGCTCAATTCCCATGTTGCACTCCTTGACTGCCCAAAAGGCTCTGTGCTCTACTTCAACTGGGAGATGACAAGCTTTTCCATAAACTAAGTGGAAACGACTCATCCCAATGGGTATTTTATATGCTGTCCTGTATGCCCATAGTGCATCTTGTAGCCTGGTGTTCCAGTCTTTTCTATGAGGTTTGACTATCTTCTGCAAGATAAGCTTTATCTCTCTGTTTGACACCTCGGCTTGCCCATTGGTTTGAGGATGGTATGCTGTTGCAACCTTATGAATTATCCCATGCTTCTTCATCAATCCTGTTAGTCTCCTGTTACAAAAATGGGTGCCTTGATCGCTCACGATTGCTCGTGGTGATCCAAAGCGGCAAATAATATGGTTTCTCACAAAGGAAACAACAGTGTTAGCATCATCAGTGGGGTAGGAATTGCTTCCACCCATTTGGAAACATAATCCACAGCTAACAATATATAAAAATGACCATTAGAATTTGGGAACGGACGCATGAAGTCAATGCCCCAAACATCAAAAATTTCACAGAAAAGCATAATTTGTTGAGGCATCTCACCCCTCCTGGATATATTACCAAATTTTAGCATGGAAGACAAGATTTACAAAACTCAGCAGCGTCTCTAAAAAGAGTAGGCCACCAGAATCCACAGTCTAAAATCTTTCTAGCTGTTCTTTGAGGGCCAAAATGTCCTCCACTCTCAGACGAGCGACATGCCTCTAAAATGGACTGGAATTCTGATTGAGGCACACAACGTCTAATTACCTGATCAGCGCCACATCTCCACAAATATGGGTCATCCCATATATAGAATTTAGACTCGCTTTTCAGCTTGTCCCTTTGATGCTTATAAAAGTGTGGAGGGAATGTGCGGCTAACTAGATAATTAGCTACAGGTGCGTACCAAGGGGCTAACTCAGATAATGCTTGCAGGTTATCCAGTGGGAAATTATCATCTATTGGAGTAGAATCATCCTTAATGTGCTCAAGGTGACTCAAGTGGTCTGCCACTAGATTCTGGTTACCACTACTATCCTTTATTTCTAAATCAAATTCTTGTAATAGTAGTATCCAACATATGAGCCTTGGTTTGGACTCCTTTTTAGCTAATAGATACTTTAAAGCTGCATGGTCCGAATACACTACTACTCTAGTACCAAGTAAATAAGCTCGGAATTTATCCAGAGCAAAAATAATAGCAAGAAGCTCTTTCTCAGTAATAGTATAATTGGACTGGGCAGCGTCTAAAGTCTTAGACGCATAAGCAATAACAAATGGATCCTTACCTTCACGCTGAGCTAGCGCTGCTCCTACTGCATGGTTGGAAGCATCGCACATAATTTCAAACGGCTGGCTCCAGTCTGGTCCTCTCACAATTGGAGCTTGAGTCAGGTTGGTCTTCAGCTTATCAAACGCTTGTTTGCAATCCTCACCGAACATGAACTCAATATCCTTCTACAGTAATCTGGATAAGGGAAGTGCTACCTTACTAAAGTCCTTAATAAATCTCCTGTAAAAACCTGCATGGCCAAGGAACGAACGGACTTCTCTCATAGAGGAGGGGTAAGGTAAACTAGAAATAACATTCACCTTTGCTGGGTCTACAGAAATACCAGTATTAGATACAACATGTCCTAGTACAATCCCTTGTTTAACCATAAAATGACATTTTTCAAAATTTAATACAAGGTTTGTATTGACACATCTATCTAATACTCTAGATAATCCATCTAAGCAAAGGCTAAAAGAATCACCATAAACGCTAAAATCATCCATAAAAACCTCCATACAGTCCTCAATAAGATCAGAGAAAAGACTCATCATGCACCTCTGGAAAGTAGCTGGTGCATTGCACAGGCCAATGGGCATTCTCTTGTAAGCATAAGTCCCAAAAGGACATGTAAAAGTAGTCTTTTCCTGATCCTCAGGAGCTATATGAATCTGGAAATAACCTGTGTAACCATCTAGAAAGTAGTAATGTGATTTACCTGACAGGCGATCCAGCATTTGATCAATGAATGGAAGTGGGTAGTGATCCTTGCGAGTAGCTTGGTTGAGACGCCTGTAATCAATGCAGACTCTCCAAGCGTTCTGTACTCTGGTTGCTATGAGCTCTCCATGCTCATTCTTCACTATAGTGACTCCAGACTTCTTGGGCACCACTTGTACTGGGCTAACCCATTTACTGTCTGAAATGGGATAGATGATACCTGCTTCCAATAGTCTGGTCACTTCCTTTTTGACAACTTCCAAAATAGTGGGATTCAGTCTTCTTTAGGGTTGGCGGACAGGTCTTGCTCCTTCCTCTAAAAATATTCTGTGCTCACATACTTGAGGGTTGATGCCTACTATGTCTGCCAAACTCCATCCAATTGCTTTCTTGTGCTACCTCAGCACATTAAGTAACTGCTCTTCCTGTTCAGGAGTGAGGTCCTGTGCAATAATAACTGGAAACTTCTGCTCATCTTCAAGATAAGCGTATTTGAGATGTGGAGGGAGAGGTTTCAACTCTATCTTCTGGTCATGGGCAGGCTCTGGATTGTCTGGAGCTTGTGAAAATGCCGAAGTATCCTTATTGTCAGTTAATAGAGTCCCCACACTTGGACTTTGTTCTGTGTACTTTTCTTCCAGCTCTTCCTGGTGAATTTCAGCTACAGTTTCATCTATGATATCACACTGGAAGATAGAATGATCTTCTGGAGGGTTGTTCGTGACTCCATTCAAATTGAAGATTACTATTCGGCCATCTATTTCAAAAGAATATGTTCCTGAAAAAGTGTCTAATTTGAATCTTGATGTCTTCAGGAATGGTCTGCCAAGTAGGATTGATGATGTCTTATCCGAGTCATTATTGGGCATCTCCAAGATATAGAAATCAGTGGGAAATGTGAGCCCTTTATTGTTCACCAAAACATCTTCAGCAACTCCAGCTACTGTAATAATGCTTTTATCTGCCAACACAAAACGAGCTGCTGACCTTTTTAAGGGAGGGAGCCTTAAAACATCATATACAGATAAGGGCATTATACTAACACATGCTTCTAAATCACACATGCAGTCATAAATTACTATACCACCAATTGTACAACTAACTATACAAGGACCTGGGTCACTACATTTTTCAGGTAAATTTCCCATTAAAGCAGATATAGAGCTTCCTAAGGGAATAGTTTCTAATTCATTAATTTTGTCTTTATGTATGCACAAATCTTTTAGAAACTTTGCATATTTAGGTACCTGTTGAATGACATCAAAAAGGGGAACAGTTACCTCAACCTTTTTGAAGATTTCTACCATTTTGGGGTCAGGTTCCAACTGCTTCCTGGGCTTCCTTGCAAGTTGTGGAAATGGCATGGGGGTGGTATTTTCTGCAGTGTCTGTGCCTTTTGGTGCTTCCTCCTGTGGTTGAGCTTCTTTTTTCTCAGTTATGTCCTGTATGTCTTCTTCCTCTTCAACATCTTCTACTTCTACTACCTCTTCAGCTGAGGCATGTTTTGGTGGGCTTGGCTCCTCCTGATTTCTCTCCTGCAGTGTGGTTCCAGACCTTAGGGTGATGGCATTAATACCACCCTTTGGGTTGGGTAATGGTTGAGAGGGAAGTCCACCAGAGCTTGAGGACTGGTTGTTGGAGTTGTTTATTGATCTAATCTGTGAGACAAGAGTTTGTAAAGTAGAAGTCAAAACATTCATAGTTGCTTTAATACTATTCTCCATAGCCTGATGTCTCTGATCAATGGCTTGTAGTAATTCATCATTAGGAGATGAAGAGATGCCAGTGGTCTGAGAAGTTTGCTGAGAGGCTTGAGGTTGTCTTAAATGAGGTGCTCTGTAGGATTGAGTCTGATTCTGCTGCCTAAAATTGTTATTGTTATTCCACCTCTGATTTCCATTGTTGTCTTTGCCTCCTCTGTTAGAATTGTCCCTCCAACCCAGGTTAGAATTGTCTCTCCAGCCTTGGTTAGAGTTATCCTGCCATCCTTGGTTATAGTTGCCACCTTGATTGTACCCTTGATTGGGGCGGTCATGAAAGTTGTGAGTGGTTGCTACAGTATTGTCTTCTGGTTGGAGCTGCGGACACTCATCGGTATAGTGACTGTAATCTGCACAGATGCCACACACTCTTTGTGGAACTAATTGCTGGCTGTGCTGTGGTGTGGAAGGCTGAACTTGCTGAGTTTGTTGTTGATTCAGTTGCATCTGCTTCAGCAAGTTAGTCATTTCACATAGACTCTGGGCTATAGCAGTAGTCTCTGTATTAGTGGATACCTCCGCAACAGCTCTTGACCGACTTTGTCTCTACCTATGATTCCTAGTAGAGTCAGCTAAGTCTCTGATCAATTGCCATGCTTCGTCCGTAGTCTTGTACTTTTTCATAGAACCATTGCAAGCACCTTCCAGTGTGGTCCTATCTTGAGATCTCAAACCCTGTGTAAAGTAACCGAGCAAAACTATCTTGTCAATCATATGATAGGGACATGCATCTCGAAGTGTATTGAAGCATTCCAAGTATTCATAGAAGGTCTCAGATTCATCCTGAACGATCATAGACATGTCCTTCCTTAACTTATCAGTAACTTCAGCTGGAAAGAATTTATCCAGAAATTCTCTCCTAAGTGTATCCCAGTTGGAAACAGTTTCTCTAGGTTGAGTGTAGCACCACTCTCTTGCCTTTCCCTCAAGAGAAAACGGGAAGGCTTTTAATAGAATAGAAATTTCATCAGCGCCATCACGCTTAACAGTAGAGCAAGCGGTCTGGAAATCTCTAAGATGCTTGATAGGCTCTTGAGCAGGTAAGCCATGAAATTTGGGCATCAAGTTGAGTAGTGAAGACTTTATTTCAAAATCTACAGCTACTGCTGGGTGGTGTGCCTGGAATGGTTGGAGCGTAAAATCAGAGGCTCCTTCCTCCTAGATGGTGACTCTTCTGAGCGCTGCCATGTCACCTGCACGTAAATGAACTGGATCAATAGAAAGGGGGTTTGTTTCTTCCTTAAATGATGGTTCAGGTTCGTCCTCAAAGAGGAGTCGCCTACGCCTAGCTCGCCTTATATGTGAAAGAGTTCTTTCAATTTCAGGGTCAAATGCAGGCAAGCTTGGATCAGGAAGCGAACGCGTCATTTAACGAAAGAAACGTACAGTTCATAGTGATAGAATGAAAAGAAAAAAATTGCAATAAAAATAAATACCAATCAATAAATCAACACACTGTTGCAACTCCCCAGCAACGGCGCCAAAAATTGATGCGGCGGAAATTGGTGAATTAAAAATTATCAAAATGTGTACGTTCCAAGTATAGTTCTTAACTCACCAGAAATCCACTTATCAATTTAGAACGGTGTCATAGAAATTTAAATTTTAAATACTGGGAGTATGAATCCCAGGTCGTCTCCCAACGAGTTGCAGAAAAGTGTGCTATTTTATTAATCAGATGTTTTCAAAAAGGTTTGAGTTGAGTAAATGGTGCACGAAATTGTGATCATCAATGGCGCCATCAACATGGTACGCTCAATTGCAATCTCAACTCTTTATCACAACTTCGCACAACTAACCAGCAAGTGCACTGGGTCGTCCAAGTAATAAACCTTACGCGAGTAAGGGTCGATCCCACGGAGATTGTTGGTATGAAGCAAGCTATGGTCATCTTGTAAATCTCAGTCAGGCGGATTCAAATGGTAATGGAGGATTAATGATTAAAAGATGAATAAAACATAAAGATAGAGATACTTATATAATTCATTTGTGAGAATTTCAGATAAGCGTATGAAGATGCTTTGTCCCTTCCGTCTCTCTGCTTTCCTACTGTCTTCATCCAATTCTTCTTACTCCTTTCCATGGCAAGCTGTATGTTGGGCATCACCGTTGTCAATGGCTACAGTCCCGTCCTCTGAGTGAAAATGTTCAACGCGCTCTGTCACAGCACAGCTATTCAGCTGTCGGTTCTCGATCATGTCGGAATAGAATCCAGTGATTCTTTTGCGTCTGTCACTAACGCCCCACAATCGTGAGTTTGAAGCTCATCACAGTCATTCAATCCTTGAATCCTACTCAGAATACCACAAACAAGATTTAGACCTTTCGGATTCTCTTGAATGCCGCCATCAATTCTAGCTTATACCACGAAGATTCTGATTAAGGAATCCAAGAGATATCCACTCAATCTAAGGTAGAACGGAGGTGGTTGTCAGGCACACGTTCATAAGTGAGAATGATGATGAGTGTCACAGATCATCACATTCATCAAGTTGAGGAACAAGTGATATCTTAGAACAAGAATAAGCTGAATTGAATAGAAGAACAATAGTAATTGCATTAATACTCGAGGTACAGCAGAGCTCCACACCTTAATCTATGGTGTGTAGAAACTCCACCGTTGAAAATACATAAGAACGAGGTCTAGGCATGGCCAAGAGGCCAGCCCTCATGATCTAAGAACTAGACGTCCAAAGATGAAAATACAATAGCAAAAGGTCCTATTTGTAGAGAACTAGTAGCTTAGGGTTTACAAAGATGAGTAAATGACATAAAAATCCACTTACGGGCCCACTTGGTGTGTCCTTGGCTGAGCATTGAAGCTTTCATATGTAGAGACTCTTCTTGGAGTTAAACGCCAGCTTTTATGCCAGTTTGGGCGTTTAACTCCCATTCTTGTGCCAGTTCCGGCGTTTTACGCCAGAATTCTTGAGCTGACTTGGAACGCCTGTTTGAGCCATCAAATCTCGGGCAAAGTATGGACTATTAAATATTGCTGGAAAGCCCAGGATGTCTACTTTCCGACGCAGTTGAGAGCGCACCAATTGGGCTTCTGTAGCTCCAGAAAATTCACTTCGAGTGCAGGGAGGTTAGAATCAAACAGCATCTGCAGTCCTTTTCAGCCTCTGAATCAGATTTTTGCTCAGGTCCCTCAATTTCAGCCAGAAAATGCCTAAAATCACAGAAAAATACACAAACTCATAGTAAAGTCCAGAAAAGTGAATTTTAAGTAAAAACTAATAAAAATATAATAAAACCTAACTAAAGCATACTAAAAACATACTAAAAACAATGCCAAAAAGCGTATAAATTATCCGCTCATCACAACACCAAACTTAAATTGTTGCTTGTCCCCAAGCAACTAAAAATCAAATAAGATAAAAAGAAGAGAATATGCAATGAATTCCAAAAACATCTATGAAGATCAGTATTAATTAGATGAGCGGGGCTTTTAGCTTTTTGCCTCTGAACAGTTTTGGCATCTCACTTTATCCTTTGAAATTCAGAATGATTGGCTTCTATAGGAACTCAGAATCCAGATAGTGTTATTGATTCTCCTAGTTAAGTATGATGATTCTTGAACACAGCTACTTTATGAGTCTTGGCCGTGGCCCAAAGCACTCTGTCTTCCAGTATTACCACCGGATACATACATGCCACAGACACATAACTGGGTGAACCTTTTCAGATTGTGACTCAGCTTTGCTAGATTTCCCAATTAGAGGTGTCCAGGGT